>NW_028123244.1:0-277396 GCF_965194805.1 Balaenoptera borealis | reverse complement strand
GTGCCTGTCCCGACACCAAGAGCTAGTCTCTCGTTGGTTCCCCGTCTTCCCGTTCATCCTCAGGACAAATTGCAACCTGTACGGAACAGGAGGTTAAAGGTGCTGATGCTCCAAGTAGGGAGATTGCTAGTAAAGTGGCTGGAATGGGAACCCCCGGGCACAAGGAGATGAGAAATGAGGTGCGTTTTAGAAACCTTTCCCCATCACACGGTGTACCATCTTCTGGGTTTCTCATGCATGTTTTCGATGTAGGAAGATGCCCTTGAAGCTGGAGATTTGGGACCCATGCGATGGGTACCACGCAGTATTCCTTTAAAGGGTCTGCGTTTGCTCACCCAACCTCACCAAACCTCTCAGCCCCAAGAGTGTCCACCCTTATGTCTCATCCAGCTGTGGGTCTAGATATGGTCAATCCAGGTTGCATCACAGCCCCTGAACTCATTGTGTAAGAATTTCTATCTCTTTCACTGTCGTTGTTTCATGGGTTTTTCAAAGTAATTTATTTTCATAATGGGGTTTAGCTGCTTTTCACGGCTGTGTTTATGCCGCTTTCCACCCACTTGACACACTAACAGAGAGATATCAATACATAGGCTTTAAGATTATTACTAGTCAGATATATTCTTGTGCGGTGAGTAGGGCGTGTTGAGTCCAGTTCTCTGAGCAAGGAGTAGGTCTTGTCTACTACATATTGGGTTTATGGAACGGTATCTGAGCTAATTTGATACCCTTGTTTTATGTATCACCCCACCTCACCTTTCCCGTTAAGCAGCCATAGTGTGTTTTCTGCATGTGTGACTCTGTTCTGTTTTGTAATTCAGTTCAAGTGTAACGGTTTTTACATTCCCTCTATCAGTGATACCTTAGGAGAAGTGTCCTTTTCTGTGTGACTTATTTCACTTAGAATCGTCGTACCTAAATCCACTCATCATGCTGCTACTAACCTTATGACATTGATTTCATGGCTGAGTGATATTCCATTGTACATAAGGACCACAACTTCTTTATCCATTTTTCTCTTTCCTGGGATATTTAAGGTGGAATGAAGTGGAGGTCCTTGTCAACAGAGCAGCCCTCAACTTTGGGGTGCTTGTGTCTTGCTGATTTTTCATTTTCCCAATTTATACCCCCATGAGTGGAAGTGCCCTATGCTCTCTAAGCTGTGTTTTTCAGATGTTTCAGGACACACCGTGCACTTCTCCAGAGTGGCTGTTGCCAATTTACATCCCGCCCATCAGCGTAGCAAGGCTCCCATTTCTCCATGGCCTGTCCTGCATTTCTGGTTTTGACACTTTTTTCAGCATGGCCCTTTTGACCGATGGGAAGCGAGACTTCTCTGTAGCGCTGATTTGCCTTTCCAGGTTGCTTGGTTGGCCAAAAAGGGCGTATGCGTTTTTTCCTGAATATATTCAGGAAAAAACGCATACGCCCTTTTTGGCCAAGGGCCTCATTGTCAACGTTTTGCCGCTTTTCATGTGCTTTAAAGGCGATTCGTATCTACCTCCTGAAATCTGTTTCGTGCAATTCTGCCTTGATTTCAAATCCTCTTCTTTGCCTTCCCTCAATATATTTGTGGACGAGAGTTATCATTTATAACTCTGCAGGTTTGTGAATTGCAGTGCCCTGAACCTCCATTTTACACCTCGCTTTTTTGGGAGCTGGCCGCAAAAGCGCAGGATGGCTTCAGGCCCTGTTCTGGTTCCGGGGGGCAGGCTGAGCCTGTGGTTAATTCTTCTTCCTGATGGGAAAATAGAGTGACCTGTGCCTGTCCCGACACCAAGAGCTAGTCTCTCGTTGGTTCCCCGTCTTCCCGTTCATCCTCAGGACAAATTGCAACCTGTACGGAACAGGAGGTTAAAGGTGCTGATGCTCCAAGTAGGGAGATTGCTAGTAAAGGGGCTGGAATGGCGAACCCGGGCACAAGGAGATGAGAAATGAGGTGCGTTTTAGAAACCTTTCCCCATCACACGGTGTACCATCTTCTGGGTTTCTCATGCATGTTTTCGATGTAGGAAGATGCCCTTGAAGCTGGAGATTTGGGACCCATGCGATGGGTACCACGCAGTATTCCTTTAAAGGGTCTGCGTTTGCTCACCCAACCTCACCAAACCTCTCAGCCCCAAGAGTGTCCACCCTTATGTCTCATCCAGCTGTGGGTCTAGATATGGTCAATCCAGGTTGCATCACAGCCCCTGAACTCATTGTGTAAGAATTTCTATCTCTTTCACTGTCGTTGTTTCATGGGTTTTTCAAAGTAATTTATTTTCATAATGGGGTTTAGCTGCTTTTCACGGCTGTGTTTATGCCGCTTTCCACCCACTTGACACACTAACAGAGAGATATCAATACATAGGCTTTAAGATTATTACTAGTCAGATATATTCTTGTGCGGTGAGTAGGGCGTGTTGAGTCCAGTTCTCTGAGCAAGGAGTAGGTCTTGTCTACTACATATTGGGTTTATGGAACGGTATCTGAGCTAATTTGATACCCTTGTTTTATGTATCACCCCACCTCACCTTTCCCGTTAAGCAGCCATAGTGTGTTTTCTGCATGTGTGACTCTGTTCTGTTTTGTAATTCAGTTCAAGTGTAACGGTTTTTACATTCCCTCTATCAGTGATACCTTAGGAGAAGTGTCCTTTTCTGTGTGACTTATTTCACTTAGAATCGTCGTACCTAAATCCACTCATCATGCTGCTACTAACCTTATGACATTGATTTCATGGCTGAGTGATATTCCATTGTACATAAGGACCACAACTTCTTTATCCATTTTTCTCTTTCCTGGGATATTTAAGGTGGAATGAAGTGGAGGTCCTTGTCAACAGAGCAGCCCTCAACTTTGGGGTGCTTGTGTCTTGCTGATTTTTCATTTTCCCAATTTATACCCCCATGAGTGGAAGTGCCCTATGCTCTCTAAGCTGTGTTTTTCAGATGTTTCAGGACACACCGTGCACTTCTCCAGAGTGGCTGTTGCCAATTTACATCCCGCCCATCAGCGTAGCAAGGCTCCCATTTCTCCATGGCCTGTCCTGCATTTCTGGTTTTGACACTTTTTTCAGCATGGCCCTTTTGACCGATGGGAAGCGAGACTTCTCTGTAGCGCTGATTTGCCTTTCCAGGTTGCTTGGTTGGCCAAAAAGGGCGTATGCGTTTTTTCCTGAATATATTCAGGAAAAAACGCATACGCCCTTTTTGGCCAAGGGCATCATTGTCAACGTTTTGCCGCTTTTCATGTGCTTTAAAGGCGATTCGTATCTACCTCCTGAAATCTGTTTCGTGCAATTCTGCCTTGATTTCAAATCCTCTTCTTTGCCTTCCCTCAATATATTTGTGGACGAGAGTTATCATTTATAACTCTGCAGGTTTGTGAATTGCAGTGCCCTGAACCTCCATTTTACAACTCGCTTTTTTGGGAGCTGGCCGCAAAAGCGCAGGATGGCTTCAGGCCCTGTTCTGGTTCCGGGGGGCAGGCTGAGCCTGTGGTTAATTCTTCTTCCTGATGGGAAAATAGAGTGACCTGTGCCTGTCCCGACACCAAGAGCTAGTCTCTCGTTGGTTCCCCGTCTTCCCGTTCATCCTCAGGACAAATTGCAACCTGTACGGAACAGGAGGTTAAAGGTGCTGATGCTCCAAGTAGGGAGATTGCTAGTAAAGGGGCTGGAATGGCGAACCCGGGCACAAGGAGATGAGAAATGAGGTGCGTTTAGAAACCTTTCCCCATCACACGGTGTACCATCTTCTGGGTTTCTCATGCATGTTTTCGATGTAGGAAGATGCCCTTGAAGCTGGAGATTTGGGACCCATGCGATGGGTACCACGCAGTATTCCTTTAAAGGGTCTGCGTTTGCTCACCCAACCTCACCAAACCTCTCAGCCCCAAGAGTGTCCACCCTTATGTCTCATCCAGCTGTGGGTCTAGATATGGTCAATCCAGGTTGCATCACAGCCCCTGAACTCATTGTGTAAGAATTTCTATCTCTTTCACTGTCGTTGTTTCATGGGTTTTTCAAAGTAATTTATTTTCATAATGGGGTTTAGCTGCTTTTCACGGCTGTGTTTATGCCGCTTTCCACCCACTTGACACACTAACAGAGAGATATCAATACATAGGCTTTAAGATTATTACTAGTCAGATATATTCTTGTGCGGTGAGTAGGGCGTGTTGAGTCCAGTTCTCTGAGCAAGGAGTAGGTCTTGTCTACTACATATTGGGTTTATGGAACGGTATCTGAGCTAATTTGATACCCTTGTTTTATGTATCACCCCACCTCACCTTTCCCGTTAAGCAGCCATAGTGTGTTTTCTGCATGTGTGACTCTGTTCTGTTTTGTAATTCAGTTCAAGTGTAACGGTTTTTACATTCCCTCTATCAGTGATACCTTAGGAGAAGTGTCCTTTTCTGTGTGACTTATTTCACTTAGAATCGTCGTACCTAAATCCACTCATCATGCTGCTACTAACCTTATGACATTGATTTCATGGCTGAGTGATATTCCATTGTACATAAGGACCACAACTTCTTTATCCATTTTTCTCTTTCCTGGGATATTTAAGGTGGAATGAAGTGGAGGTCCTTGTCAACAGAGCAGCCCTCAACTTTGGGGTGCTTGTGTCTTGCTGATTTTTCATTTTCCCAATTTATACCCCCATGAGTGGAAGTGCCCTATGCTCTCTAAGCTGTGTTTTTCAGATGTTTCAGGACACACCGTGCACTTCTCCAGAGTGGCTGTTGCCAATTTACATCCCGCCCATCAGCGTAGCAAGGCTCCCATTTCTCCATGGCCTGTCCTGCATTTCTGGTTTTGACACTTTTTTCAGCATGGCCCTTTTGACCGATGGGAAGCGAGACTTCTCTGTAGCGCTGATTTGCCTTTCCAGGTTGCTTGGTTGGCCAAAAAGGGCGTATGCGTTTTTTCCTGAATATATTCAGGAAAAAACGCATACGCCCTTTTTGGCCAAGGGCATCATTGTCAACGTTTTGCCGCTTTTCATGTGCTTTAAAGGCGATTCGTATCTACCTCCTGAAATCTGTTTCGTGCAATTCTGCCTTGATTTCAAATCCTCTTCTTTGCCTTCCCTCAATATATTTGTGGACGAGAGTTATCATTTATAACTCTGCAGGTTTGTGAATTGCAGTGCCCTGAACCTCCATTTTACACCTCGCTTTTTTGGGAGCTGGCCGCAAAAGCGCAGGATGGCTTCAGGCCCTGTTCTGGTTCCGGGGGCAGGCTGAGCCTGTGGTTAATTCTTCTTCCTGATGGGAAAATAGAGTGACCTGTGCCTGTCCCGACACCAAGAGCTAGTCTCTCGTTGGTTCCCCGTCTTCCCGTTCATCCTCAGGACAAATTGCAACCTGTACGGAACAGGAGGTTAAAGGTGCTGATGCTCCAAGTAGGGAGATTGCTAGTAAAGGGGCTGGAATGGCGAACCCGGGCACAAGGAGATGAGAAATGAGGTGCGTTTTAGAAACCTTTCCCCATCACACGGTGTACCATCTTCTGGGTTTCTCATGCATGTTTTCGATGTAGGAAGATGCCCTTGAAGCTGGAGATTTGGGACCCATGCGATGGGTACCACGCAGTATTCCTTTAAAGGGTCTGCGTTTGCTCACCCAACCTCACCAAACCTCTCAGCCCCAAGAGTGTCCACCCTTATGTCTCATCCAGCTGTGGGTCTAGATATGGTCAATCCAGGTTGCATCACAGCCCCTGAACTCATTGTGTAAGAATTTCTATCTCTTTCACTGTCGTTGTTTCATGGGTTTTTCAAAGTAATTTATTTTCATAATGGGGTTTAGCTGCTTTTCACGGCTGTGTTTATGCCGCTTTCCACCCACTTGACACACTAACAGAGAGATATCAATACATAGGCTTTAAGATTATTACTAGTCAGATATATTCTTGTGCGGTGAATAGGGCGTGTTGAGTCCAGTTCTCTGAGCAAGGAGTAGGTCTTGTCTACTACATATTGGGTTTATGGAACGGTATCTGAGCTAATTTGATACCCTTGTTTTATGTATCACCCCACCTCACCTTTCCCGTTAAGCAGCCATAGTGTGTTTTCTGCATGTGTGACTCTGTTCTGTTTTGTAATTCAGTTCAAGTGTAACGGTTTTTACATTCCCTCTATCAGTGATACCTTAGGAGAAGTGTCCTTTTCTGTGTGACTTATTTCACTTAGAATCGTCGTACCTAAATCCACTCATCATGCTGCTACTAACCTTATGACATTGATTTCATGGCTGAGTGATATTCCATTGTACATAAGGACCACAACTTCTTTATCCATTTTTCTCTTTCCTGGGATATTTAAGGTGGAATGAAGTGGAGGTCCTTGTCAACAGAGCAGCCCTCAACTTTGGGGTGCTTGTGTCTTGCTGATTTTTCATTTTCCCAATTTATACCCCCATGAGTGGAAGTGCCCTATGCTCTCTAAGCTGTGTTTTTCAGATGTTTCAGGACACACCGTGCACTTCTCCAGAGTGGCTGTTGCCAATTTACATCCCGCCCATCAGCGTAGCAAGGCTCCCATTTCTCCATGGCCTGTCCTGCATTTCTGGTTTTGACACTTTTTTCAGCATGGCCCTTTTGACCGATGGGAAGCGAGACTTCTCTGTAGCGCTGATTTGCCTTTCCAGGTTGCTTGGTTGGCCAAAAAGGGCGTATGCGTTTTTTCCTGAATATATTCAGGAAAAAACGCATACGCCCTTTTTGGCCAAGGGCCTCATTGTCAACGTTTTGCCGCTTTTCATGTGCTTTAAAGGCGATTCGTATCTACCTCCTGAAATCTGTTTCGTGCAATTCTGCCTTGATTTCAAATCCTCTTCTTTGCCTTCCCTCAATATATTTGTGGACGAGAGTTATCATTTATAACTCTGCAGGTTTGTGAATTGCAGTGCCCTGAACCTCCATTTTACACCTCGCTTTTTTGGGAGCTGGCCGCAAAAGCGCAGGATGGCTTCAGGCCCTGTTCTGGTTCCGGGGGGCAGGCTGAGCCTGTGGTTAATTCTTCTTCCTGATGGGAAAATAGAGTGACCTGTGCCTGTCCCGACACCAAGAGCTAGTCTCTCGTTGGTTCCCCGTCTTCCCGTTCATCCTCAGGACAAATTGCAACCTGTACGGAACAGGAGGTTAAAGGTGCTGATGCTCCAAGTAGGGAGATTGCTAGTAAAGTGGCTGGAATGGCGAACCCGGGCACAAGGAGATGAGAAATGAGGTGCGTTTTAGAAACCTTTCCCCATCACACGGTGTACCATCTTCTGGGTTTCTCATGCATGTTTTCGATGTAGGAAGATGCCCTTGAAGCTGGAGATTTGGGACCCATGCGATGGGTACCACGCAGTATTCCTTTAAAGGGTCTGCGTTTGCTCACCCAACCTCACCAAACCTCTCAGCCCCAAGAGTGTCCACCCTTATGTCTCATCCAGCTGTGGGTCTAGATATGGTCAATCCAGGTTGCATCACAGCCCCTGAACTCATTGTGTAAGAATTTCTATCTCTTTCACTGTCGTTGTTTCATGGGTTTTTCAAAGTAATTTATTTTCATAATGGGGTTTAGCTGCTTTTCACGGCTGTGTTTATGCCGCTTTCCACCCACTTGACACACTAACAGAGAGATATCAATACATAGGCTTTAAGATTATTACTAGTCAGATATATTCTTGTGCGGTGAATAGGGCGTGTTGAGTCCAGTTCTCTGAGCAAGGAGTAGGTCTTGTCTACTACATATTGGGTTTATGGAACGGTATCTGAGCTAATTTGATACCCTTGTTTTATGTATCACCCCACCTCACCTTTCCCGTTAAGCAGCCATAGTGTGTTTTCTGCATGTGTGACTCTGTTCTGTTTTGTAATTCAGTTCAAGTGTAACGGTTTTTACATTCCCTCTATCAGTGATACCTTAGGAGAAGTGTCCTTTTCTGTGTGACTTATTTCACTTAGAATCGTCGTACCTAAATCCACTCATCATGCTGCTACTAACCTTATGACATTGATTTCATGGCTGAGTGATATTCCATTGTACATAAGGACCACAACTTCTTTATCCATTTTTCTCTTTCCTGGGATATTTAAGGTGGAATGAAGTGGAGGTCCTTGTCAACAGAGCAGCCCTCAACTTTGGGGTGCTTGTGTCTTGCTGATTTTTCATTTTCCCAATTTATACCCCCATGAGTGGAAGTGCCCTATGCTCTCTAAGCTGTGTTTTTCAGATGTTTCAGGACACACCGTGCACTTCTCCAGAGTGGCTGTTGCCAATTTACATCCCGCCCATCAGCGTAGCAAGGCTCCCATTTCTCCATGGCCTGTCCTGCATTTCTGGTTTTGACACTTTTTTCAGCATGGCCCTTTTGACCGATGGGAAGCGAGACTTCTCTGTAGCGCTGATTTGCCTTTCCAGGTTGCTTGGTTGGCCAAAAAGGGCGTATGCGTTTTTTCCTGAATATATTCAGGAAAAAACGCATACGCCCTTTTTGGCCAAGGGCATCATTGTCAACGTTTTGCCGCTTTTCATGTGCTTTAAAGGCGATTCGTATCTACCTCCTGAAATCTGTTTCGTGCAATTCTGCCTTGATTTCAAATCCTCTTCTTTGCCTTCCCTCAATATATTTGTGGACGAGAGTTATCATTTATAACTCTGCAGGTTTGTGAATTGCAGTGCCCTGAACCTCCATTTTACACCTCGCTTTTTTGGGAGCTGGCCGCAAAAGCGCAGGATGGCTTCAGGCCCTGTTCTGGTTCCGGGGGGCAGGCTGAGCCTGTGGTTAATTCTTCTTCCTGATGGGAAAATAGAGTGACCTGTGCCTGTCCCGACACCAAGAGCTAGTCTCTCGTTGGTTCCCCGTCTTCCCGTTCATCCTCAGGACAAATTGCAACCTGTACGGAACAGGAGGTTAAAGGTGCTGATGCTCCAAGTAGGGAGATTGCTAGTAAAGTGGCTGGAATGGCGAACCCGGGCACAAGGAGATGAGAAATGAGGTGCGTTTTAGAAACCTTTCCCCATCACACGGTGTACCATCTTCTGGGTTTCTCATGCATGTTTTCGATGTAGGAAGATGCCCTTGAAGCTGGAGATTTGGGACCCATGCGATGGGTACCACGCAGTATTCCTTTAAAGGGTCTGCGTTTGCTCACCCAACCTCACCAAACCTCTCAGCCCCAAGAGTGTCCACCCTTATGTCTCATCCAGCTGTGGGTCTAGATATGGTCAATCCAGGTTGCATCACAGCCCCTGAACTCATTGTGTAAGAATTTCTATCTCTTTCACTGTCGTTGTTTCATGGGTTTTTCAAAGTAATTTATTTTCATAATGGGGTTTAGCTGCTTTTCACGGCTGTGTTTATGCCGCTTTCCACCCACTTGACACACTAACAGAGAGATATCAATACATAGGCTTTAAGATTATTACTAGTCAGATATATTCTTGTGCGGTGAGTAGGGCGTGTTGAGTCCAGTTCTCTGAGCAAGGAGTAGGTCTTGTCTACTACATATTGGGTTTATGGAACGGTATCTGAGCTAATTTGATACCCTTGTTTTATGTATCACCCCACCTCACCTTTCCCGTTAAGCAGCCATAGTGTGTTTTCTGCATGTGTGACTCTGTTCTGTTTTGTAATTCAGTTCAAGTGTAACGGTTTTTACATTCCCTCTATCAGTGATACCTTAGGAGAAGTGTCCTTTTCTGTGTGACTTATTTCACTTAGAATCGTCGTACCTAAATCCACTCATCATGCTGCTACTAACCTTATGACATTGATTTCATGGCTGAGTGATATTCCATTGTACATAAGGACCACAACTTCTTTATCCATTTTTCTCTTTCCTGGGATATTTAAGGTGGAATGAAGTGGAGGTCCTTGTCAACAGAGCAGCCCTCAACTTTGGGGTGCTTGTGTCTTGCTGATTTTTCATTTTCCCAATTTATACCCCCATGAGTGGAAGTGCCCTATGCTCTCTAAGCTGTGTTTTTCAGATGTTTCAGGACACACCGTGCACTTCTCCAGAGTGGCTGTTGCCAATTTACATCCCGCCCATCAGCGTAGCAAGGCTCCCATTTCTCCATGGCCTGTCCTGCATTTCTGGTTTTGACACTTTTTTCAGCATGGCCCTTTTGACCGATGGGAAGCGAGACTTCTCTGTAGCGCTGATTTGCCTTTCCAGGTTGCTTGGTTGGCCAAAAAGGGCGTATGCGTTTTTTCCTGAATATATTCAGGAAAAAACGCATACGCCCTTTTTGGCCAAGGGCATCATTGTCAACGTTTTGCCGCTTTTCATGTGCTTTAAAGGCGATTCGTATCTACCTCCTGAAATCTGTTTCGTGCAATTCTGCCTTGATTTCAAATCCTCTTCTTTGCCTTCCCTCAATATATTTGTGGACGAGAGTTATCATTTATAACTCTGCAGGTTTGTGAATTGCAGTGCCCTGAACCTCCATTTTACACCTCGCTTTTTTGGGAGCTGGCCGCAAAAGCGCAGGATGGCTTCAGGCCCTGTTCTGGTTCCGGGGGGCAGGCTGAGCCTGTGGTTAATTCTTCTTCCTGATGGGAAAATAGAGTGACCTGTGCCTGTCCCGACACCAAGAGCTAGTCTCTCGTTGGTTCCCCGTCTTCCCGTTCATCCTCAGGACAAATTGCAACCTGTACGGAACAGGAGGTTAAAGGTGCTGATGCTCCAAGTAGGGAGATTGCTAGTAAAGGGGCTGGAATGGCGAACCCGGGCACAAGGAGATGAGAAATGAGGTGCGTTTTAGAAACCTTTCCCCATCACACGGTGTACCATCTTCTGGGTTTCTCATGCATGTTTTCGATGTAGGAAGATGCCCTTGAAGCTGGAGATTTGGGACCCATGCGATGGGTACCACGCAGTATTCCTTTAAAGGGTCTGCGTTTGCTCACCCAACCTCACCAAACCTCTCAGCCCCAAGAGTGTCCACCCTTATGTCTCATCCAGCTGTGGGTCTAGATATGGTCAATCCAGGTTGCATCACAGCCCCTGAACTCATTGTGTAAGAATTTCTATCTCTTTCACTGTCGTTGTTTCATGGGTTTTTCAAAGTAATTTATTTTCATAATGGGGTTTAGCTGCTTTTCACGGCTGTGTTTATGCCGCTTTCCACCCACTTGACACACTAACAGAGAGATATCAATACATAGGCTTTAAGATTATTACTAGTCAGATATATTCTTGTGCGGTGAATAGGGCGTGTTGAGTCCAGTTCTCTGAGCAAGGAGTAGGTCTTGTCTACTACATATTGGGTTTATGGAACGGTATCTGAGCTAATTTGATACCCTTGTTTTATGTATCACCCCACCTCACCTTTCCCGTTAAGCAGCCATAGTGTGTTTTCTGCATGTGTGACTCTGTTCTGTTTTGTAATTCAGTTCAAGTGTAACGGTTTTTACATTCCCTCTATCAGTGATACCTTAGGAGAAGTGTCCTTTTCTGTGTGACTTATTTCACTTAGAATCGTCGTACCTAAATCCACTCATCATGCTGCTACTAACCTTATGACATTGATTTCATGGCTGAGTGATATTCCATTGTACATAAGGACCACAACTTCTTTATCCATTTTTCTCTTTCCTGGGATATTTAAGGTGGAATGAAGTGGAGGTCCTTGTCAACAGAGCAGCCCTCAACTTTGGGGTGCTTGTGTCTTGCTGATTTTTCATTTTCCCAATTTATACCCCCATGAGTGGAAGTGCCCTATGCTCTCTAAGCTGTGTTTTTCAGATGTTTCAGGACACACCGTGCACTTCTCCAGAGTGGCTGTTGCCAATTTACATCCCGCCCATCAGCGTAGCAAGGCTCCCATTTCTCCATGGCCTGTCCTGCATTTCTGGTTTTGACACTTTTTTCAGCATGGCCCTTTTGACCGATGGGAAGCGAGACTTCTCTGTAGCGCTGATTTGCCTTTCCAGGTTGCTTGGTTGGCCAAAAAGGGCGTATGCGTTTTTTCCTGAATATATTCAGGAAAAAACGCATACGCCCTTTTTGGCCAAGGGCATCATTGTCAACGTTTTGCCGCTTTTCATGTGCTTTAAAGGCGATTCGTATCTACCTCCTGAAATCTGTTTCGTGCAATTCTGCCTTGATTTCAAATCCTCTTCTTTGCCTTCCCTCAATATATTTGTGGACGAGAGTTATCATTTATAACTCTGCAGGTTTGTGAATTGCAGTGCCCTGAACCTCCATTTTACAACTCGCTTTTTTGGGAGCTGGCCGCAAAAGCGCAGGATGGCTTCAGGCCCTGTTCTGGTTCCGGGGGGCAGGCTGAGCCTGTGGTTAATTCTTCTTCCTGATGGGAAAATAGAGTGACCTGTGCCTGTCCCGACACCAAGAGCTAGTCTCTCGTTGGTTCCCCGTCTTCCCGTTCATCCTCAGGACAAATTGCAACCTGTACGGAACAGGAGGTTAAAGGTGCTGATGCTCCAAGTAGGGAGATTGCTAGTAAAGGGGCTGGAATGGCGAACCCGGGCACAAGGAGATGAGAAATGAGGTGCGTTTTAGAAACCTTTCCCCATCACACGGTGTACCATCTTCTGGGTTTCTCATGCATGTTTTCGATGTAGGAAGATGCCCTTGAAGCTGGAGATTTGGGACCCATGCGATGGGTACCACGCAGTATTCCTTTAAAGGGTCTGCGTTTGCTCACCCAACCTCACCAAACCTCTCAGCCCCAAGAGTGTCCACCCTTATGTCTCATCCAGCTGTGGGTCTAGATATGGTCAATCCAGGTTGCATCACAGCCCCTGAACTCATTGTGTAAGAATTTCTATCTCTTTCACTGTCGTTGTTTCATGGGTTTTTCAAAGTAATTTATTTTCATAATGGGGTTTAGCTGCTTTTCACGGCTGTGTTTATGCCGCTTTCCACCCACTTGACACACTAACAGAGAGATATCAATACATAGGCTTTAAGATTATTACTAGTCAGATATATTCTTGTGCGGTGAGTAGGGCGTGTTGAGTCCAGTTCTCTGAGCAAGGAGTAGGTCTTGTCTACTACATATTGGGTTTATGGAACGGTATCTGAGCTAATTTGATACCCTTGTTTTATGTATCACCCCACCTCACCTTTCCCGTTAAGCAGCCATAGTGTGTTTTCTGCATGTGTGACTCTGTTCTGTTTTGTAATTCAGTTCAAGTGTAACGGTTTTTACATTCCCTCTATCAGTGATACCTTAGGAGAAGTGTCCTTTTCTGTGTGACTTATTTCACTTAGAATCGTCGTACCTAAATCCACTCATCATGCTGCTACTAACCTTATGACATTGATTTCATGGCTGAGTGATATTCCATTGTACATAAGGACCACAACTTCTTTATCCATTTTTCTCTTTCCTGGGATATTTAAGGTGGAATGAAGTGGAGGTCCTTGTCAACAGAGCAGCCCTCAACTTTGGGGTGCTTGTGTCTTGCTGATTTTTCATTTTCCCAATTTATACCCCCATGAGTGGAAGTGCCCTATGCTCTCTAAGCTGTGTTTTTCAGATGTTTCAGGACACACCGTGCACTTCTCCAGAGTGGCTGTTGCCAATTTACATCCCGCCCATCAGCGTAGCAAGGCTCCCATTTCTCCATGGCCTGTCCTGCATTTCTGGTTTTGACACTTTTTTCAGCATGGCCCTTTTGACCGATGGGAAGCGAGACTTCTCTGTAGCGCTGATTTGCCTTTCCAGGTTGCTTGGTTGGCCAAAAAGGGCGTATGCGTTTTTTCCTGAATATATTCAGGAAAAAACGCATACGCCCTTTTTGGCCAAGGGCATCATTGTCAACGTTTTGCCGCTTTTCATGTGCTTTAAAGGCGATTCGTATCTACCTCCTGAAATCTGTTTCGTGCAATTCTGCCTTGATTTCAAATCCTCTTCTTTGCCTTCCCTCAATATATTTGTGGACGAGAGTTATCATTTATAACTCTGCAGGTTTGTGAATTGCAGTGCCCTGAACCTCCATTTTACAACTCGCTTTTTTGGGAGCTGGCCGCAAAAGCGCAGGATGGCTTCAGGCCCTGTTCTGGTTCCGGGGGGCAGGCTGAGCCTGTGGTTAATTCTTCTTCCTGATGGGAAAATAGAGTGACCTGTGCCTGTCCCGACACCAAGAGCTAGTCTCTCGTTGGTTCCCCGTCTTCCCGTTCATCCTCAGGACAAATTGCAACCTGTACGGAACAGGAGGTTAAAGGTGCTGATGCTCCAAGTAGGGAGATTGCTAGTAAAGGGGCTGGAATGGCGAACCCGGGCACAAGGAGATGAGAAATGAGGTGCGTTTTAGAAACCTTTCCCCATCACACGGTGTACCATCTTCTGGGTTTCTCATGCATGTTTTCGATGTAGGAAGATGCCCTTGAAGCTGGAGATTTGGGACCCATGCGATGGGTACCACGCAGTATTCCTTTAAAGGGTCTGCGTTTGCTCACCCAACCTCACCAAACCTCTCAGCCCCAAGAGTGTCCACCCTTATGTCTCATCCAGCTGTGGGTCTAGATATGGTCAATCCAGGTTGCATCACAGCCCCTGAACTCATTGTGTAAGAATTTCTATCTCTTTCACTGTCGTTGTTTCATGGGTTTTTCAAAGTAATTTATTTTCATAATGGGGTTTAGCTGCTTTTCACGGCTGTGTTTATGCCGCTTTCCACCCACTTGACACACTAACAGAGAGATATCAATACATAGGCTTTAAGATTATTACTAGTCAGATATATTCTTGTGCGGTGAGTAGGGCGTGTTGAGTCCAGTTCTCTGAGCAAGGAGTAGGTCTTGTCTACTACATATTGGGTTTATGGAACGGTATCTGAGCTAATTTGATACCCTTGTTTTATGTATCACCCCACCTCACCTTTCCCGTTAAGCAGCCATAGTGTGTTTTCTGCATGTGTGACTCTGTTCTGTTTTGTAATTCAGTTCAAGTGTAACGGTTTTTACATTCCCTCTATCAGTGATACCTTAGGAGAAGTGTCCTTTTCTGTGTGACTTATTTCACTTAGAATCGTCGTACCTAAATCCACTCATCATGCTGCTACTAACCTTATGACATTGATTTCATGGCTGAGTGATATTCCATTGTACATAAGGACCACAACTTCTTTATCCATTTTTCTCTTTCCTGGGATATTTAAGGTGGAATGAAGTGGAGGTCCTTGTCAACAGAGCAGCCCTCAACTTTGGGGTGCTTGTGTCTTGCTGATTTTTCATTTTCCCAATTTATACCCCCATGAGTGGAAGTGCCCTATGCTCTCTAAGCTGTGTTTTTCAGATGTTTCAGGACACACCGTGCACTTCTCCAGAGTGGCTGTTGCCAATTTACATCCCGCCCATCAGCGTAGCAAGGCTCCCATTTCTCCATGGCCTGTCCTGCATTTCTGGTTTTGACACTTTTTTCAGCATGGCCCTTTTGACCGATGGGAAGCGAGACTTCTCTGTAGCGCTGATTTGCCTTTCCAGGTTGCTTGGTTGGCCAAAAAGGGCGTATGCGTTTTTTCCTGAATATATTCAGGAAAAAACGCATACGCCCTTTTTGGCCAAGGGCATCATTGTCAACGTTTTGCCGCTTTTCATGTGCTTTAAAGGCGATTCGTATCTACCTCCTGAAATCTGTTTCGTGCAATTCTGCCTTGATTTCAAATCCTCTTCTTTGCCTTCCCTCAATATATTTGTGGACGAGAGTTATCATTTATAACTCTGCAGGTTTGTGAATTGCAGTGCCCTGAACCTCCATTTTACAACTCGCTTTTTTGGGAGCTGGCCGCAAAAGCGCAGGATGGCTTCAGGCCCTGTTCTGGTTCCGGGGGGCAGGCTGAGCCTGTGGTTAATTCTTCTTCCTGATGGGAAAATAGAGTGACCTGTGCCTGTCCCGACACCAAGAGCTAGTCTCTCGTTGGTTCCCCGTCTTCCCGTTCATCCTCAGGACAAATTGCAACCTGTACGGAACAGGAGGTTAAAGGTGCTGATGCTCCAAGTAGGGAGATTGCTAGTAAAGGGGCTGGAATGGCGAACCCGGGCACAAGGAGATGAGAAATGAGGTGCGTTTTAGAAACCTTTCCCCATCACACGGTGTACCATCTTCTGGGTTTCTCATGCATGTTTTCGATGTAGGAAGATGCCCTTGAAGCTGGAGATTTGGGACCCATGCGATGGGTACCACGCAGTATTCCTTTAAAGGGTCTGCGTTTGCTCACCCAACCTCACCAAACCTCTCAGCCCCAAGAGTGTCCACCCTTATGTCTCATCCAGCTGTGGGTCTAGATATGGTCAATCCAGGTTGCATCACAGCCCCTGAACTCATTGTGTAAGAATTTCTATCTCTTTCACTGTCGTTGTTTCATGGGTTTTTCAAAGTAATTTATTTTCATAATGGGGTTTAGCTGCTTTTCACGGCTGTGTTTATGCCGCTTTCCACCCACTTGACACACTAACAGAGAGATATCAATACATAGGCTTTAAGATTATTACTAGTCAGATATATTCTTGTGCGGTGAATAGGGCGTGTTGAGTCCAGTTCTCTGAGCAAGGAGTAGGTCTTGTCTACTACATATTGGGTTTATGGAACGGTATCTGAGCTAATTTGATACCCTTGTTTTATGTATCACCCCACCTCACCTTTCCCGTTAAGCAGCCATAGTGTGTTTTCTGCATGTGTGACTCTGTTCTGTTTTGTAATTCAGTTCAAGTGTAACGGTTTTTACATTCCCTCTATCAGTGATACCTTAGGAGAAGTGTCCTTTTCTGTGTGACTTATTTCACTTAGAATCGTCGTACCTAAATCCACTCATCATGCTGCTACTAACCTTATGACATTGATTTCATGGCTGAGTGATATTCCATTGTACATAAGGACCACAACTTCTTTATCCATTTTTCTCTTTCCTGGGATATTTAAGGTGGAATGAAGTGGAGGTCCTTGTCAACAGAGCAGCCCTCAACTTTGGGGTGCTTGTGTCTTGCTGATTTTTCATTTTCCCAATTTATACCCCCATGAGTGGAAGTGCCCTATGCTCTCTAAGCTGTGTTTTTCAGATGTTTCAGGACACACCGTGCACTTCTCCAGAGTGGCTGTTGCCAATTTACATCCCGCCCATCAGCGTAGCAAGGCTCCCATTTCTCCATGGCCTGTCCTGCATTTCTGGTTTTGACACTTTTTTCAGCATGGCCCTTTTGACCGATGGGAAGCGAGACTTCTCTGTAGCGCTGATTTGCCTTTCCAGGTTGCTTGGTTGGCCAAAAAGGGCGTATGCGTTTTTTCCTGAATATATTCAGGAAAAAACGCATACGCCCTTTTTGGCCAAGGGCATCATTGTCAACGTTTTGCCGCTTTTCATGTGCTTTAAAGGCGATTCGTATCTACCTCCTGAAATCTGTTTCGTGCAATTCTGCCTTGATTTCAAATCCTCTTCTTTGCCTTCCCTCAATATATTTGTGGACGAGAGTTATCATTTATAACTCTGCAGGTTTGTGAATTGCAGTGCCCTGAACCTCCATTTTACAACTCGCTTTTTTGGGAGCTGGCCGCAAAAGCGCAGGATGGCTTCAGGCCCTGTTCTGGTTCCGGGGGGCAGGCTGAGCCTGTGGTTAATTCTTCTTCCTGATGGGAAAATAGAGTGACCTGTGCCTGTCCCGACACCAAGAGCTAGTCTCTCGTTGGTTCCCCGTCTTCCCGTTCATCCTCAGGACAAATTGCAACCTGTACGGAACAGGAGGTTAAAGGTGCTGATGCTCCAAGTAGGGAGATTGCTAGTAAAGGGGCTGGAATGGCGAACCCGGGCACAAGGAGATGAGAAATGAGGTGCGTTTTAGAAACCTTTCCCCATCACACGGTGTACCATCTTCTGGGTTTCTCATGCATGTTTTCGATGTAGGAAGATGCCCTTGAAGCTGGAGATTTGGGACCCATGCGATGGGTACCACGCAGTATTCCTTTAAAGGGTCTGCGTTTGCTCACCCAACCTCACCAAACCTCTCAGCCCCAAGAGTGTCCACCCTTATGTCTCATCCAGCTGTGGGTCTAGATATGGTCAATCCAGGTTGCATCACAGCCCCTGAACTCATTGTGTAAGAATTTCTATCTCTTTCACTGTCGTTGTTTCATGGGTTTTTCAAAGTAATTTATTTTCATAATGGGGTTTAGCTGCTTTTCACGGCTGTGTTTATGCCGCTTTCCACCCACTTGACACACTAACAGAGAGATATCAATACATAGGCTTTAAGATTATTACTAGTCAGATATATTCTTGTGCGGTGAATAGGGCGTGTTGAGTCCAGTTCTCTGAGCAAGGAGTAGGTCTTGTCTACTACATATTGGGTTTATGGAACGGTATCTGAGCTAATTTGATACCCTTGTTTTATGTATCACCCCACCTCACCTTTCCCGTTAAGCAGCCATAGTGTGTTTTCTGCATGTGTGACTCTGTTCTGTTTTGTAATTCAGTTCAAGTGTAACGGTTTTTACATTCCCTCTATCAGTGATACCTTAGGAGAAGTGTCCTTTTCTGTGTGACTTATTTCACTTAGAATCGTCGTACCTAAATCCACTCATCATGCTGCTACTAACCTTATGACATTGATTTCATGGCTGAGTGATATTCCATTGTACATAAGGACCACAACTTCTTTATCCATTTTTCTCTTTCCTGGGATATTTAAGGTGGAATGAAGTGGAGGTCCTTGTCAACAGAGCAGCCCTCAACTTTGGGGTGCTTGTGTCTTGCTGATTTTTCATTTTCCCAATTTATACCCCCATGAGTGGAAGTGCCCTATGCTCTCTAAGCTGTGTTTTTCAGATGTTTCAGGACACACCGTGCACTTCTCCAGAGTGGCTGTTGCCAATTTACATCCCGCCCATCAGCGTAGCAAGGCTCCCATTTCTCCATGGCCTGTCCTGCATTTCTGGTTTTGACACTTTTTTCAGCATGGCCCTTTTGACCGATGGGAAGCGAGACTTCTCTGTAGCGCTGATTTGCCTTTCCAGGTTGCTTGGTTGGCCAAAAAGGGCGTATGCGTTTTTTCCTGAATATATTCAGGAAAAAACGCATACGTCCTTTTTGGCCAAGGGCATCATTGTCAACGTTTTGCCGCTTTTCATGTGCTTTAAAGGCGATTCGTATCTACCTCCTGAAATCTGTTTCGTGCAATTCTGCCTTGATTTCAAATCCTCTTCTTTGCCTTCCCTCAATATATTTGTGGACGAGAGTTATCATTTATAACTCTGCAGGTTTGTGAATTGCAGTGCCCTGAACCTCCATTTTACAACTCGCTTTTTTGGGAGCTGGCCGCAAAAGCGCAGGATGGCTTCAGGCCCTGTTCTGGTTCCGGGGGGCAGGCTGAGCCTGTGGTTAATTCTTCTTCCTGATGGGAAAATAGAGTGACCTGTGCCTGTCCCGACACCAAGAGCTAGTCTCTCGTTGGTTCCCCGTCTTCCCGTTCATCCTCAGGACAAATTGCAACCTGTACGGAACAGGAGGTTAAAGGTGCTGATGCTCCAAGTAGGGAGATTGCTAGTAAAGGGGCTGGAATGGCGAACCCGGGCACAAGGAGATGAGAAATGAGGTGCGTTTTAGAAACCTTTCCCCATCACACGGTGTACCATCTTCTGGGTTTCTCATGCATGTTTTCGATGTAGGAAGATGCCCTTGAAGCTGGAGATTTGGGACCCATGCGATGGGTACCACGCAGTATTCCTTTAAAGGGTCTGCGTTTGCTCACCCAACCTCACCAAACCTCTCAGCCCCAAGAGTGTCCACCCTTATGTCTCATCCAGCTGTGGGTCTAGATATGGTCAATCCAGGTTGCATCACAGCCCCTGAACTCATTGTGTAAGAATTTCTATCTCTTTCACTGTCGTTGTTTCATGGGTTTTTCAAAGTAATTTATTTTCATAATGGGGTTTAGCTGCTTTTCACGGCTGTGTTTATGCCGCTTTCCACCCACTTGACACACTAACAGAGAGATATCAATACATAGGCTTTAAGATTATTACTAGTCAGATATATTCTTGTGCGGTGAATAGGGCGTGTTGAGTCCAGTTCTCTGAGCAAGGAGTAGGTCTTGTCTACTACATATTGGGTTTATGGAACGGTATCTGAGCTAATTTGATACCCTTGTTTTATGTATCACCCCACCTCACCTTTCCCGTTAAGCAGCCATAGTGTGTTTTCTGCATGTGTGACTCTGTTCTGTTTTGTAATTCAGTTCAAGTGTAACGGTTTTTACATTCCCTCTATCAGTGATACCTTAGGAGAAGTGTCCTTTTCTGTGTGACTTATTTCACTTAGAATCGTCGTACCTAAATCCACTCATCATGCTGCTACTAACCTTATGACATTGATTTCATGGCTGAGTGATATTCCATTGTACATAAGGACCACAACTTCTTTATCCATTTTTCTCTTTCCTTGGATATTTAAGGTGGAATGAAGTGGAGGTCCTTGTCAACAGAGCAGCCCTCAACTTTGGGGTGCTTGTGTCTTGCTGATTTTTCATTTTCCCAATTTATACCCCCATGAGTGGAAGTGCCCTATGCTCTCTAAGCTGTGTTTTTCAGATGTTTCAGGACACACCGTGCACTTCTCCAGAGTGGCTGTTGGCAATTTACATCCCGCCCATCAGTGTAGCAAGGCTCCCATTTCTCCATGGCCTGTCCTGCATTTCTGGTTTTGACACTTTTTTCAGCATGGCCCTTTTGACCGATGGGAAGCGAGACTTCTCTGTAGCGCTGATTTGCCTTTCCAGGTTGCTTGGTTGGCCAAAAAGGGCGTATGCGTTTTTTCCTGAATATATTCAGGAAAAAACGCATACGCCCTTTCTGGCCAAGGGCCTCATTGTCAACGTTTTGCCGCTTTTCATGTGCTTTAAAGGCGATTCGTATCTACCTCCTGAAATCTGTTTCGTGCAATTCTGCCTTGATTTCAAATCCTCTTCTTTGCCTTCCCTCAATATATTTGTGGACGAGAGTTATCATTTATAACTCTGCAGGTTTGTGAATTGCAGTGCCCTGAACCTCCATTTTACAACTCGCTTTTTTGGGAGCTGGCCGCAAAAGCGCAGGATGGCTTCAGGCCCTGTTCTGGTTCCGGGGGGCAGGCTGAGCCTGTGGTTAATTCTTCTTCCTGATGGGAAAATAGAGTGACCTGTGCCTGTCCCGACACCAAGAGCTAGTCTCTCGTTGGTTCCCCGTCTTCCCGTTCATCCTCAGGACAAATTGCAACCTGTACGGAACAGGAGGTTAAAGGTGCTGATGCTCCAAGTAGGGAGATTGCTAGTAAAGGGGCTGGAATGGCGAACCCGGGCACAAGGAGATGAGAAATGAGGTGCGTTTTAGAAACCTTTCCCCATCACACGGTGTACCATCTTCTGGGTTTCTCATGCATGTTTTCGATGTAGGAAGATGCCCTTGAAGCTGGAGATTTGGGACCCATGCGATGGGTACCACGCAGTATTCCTTTAAAGGGTCTGCGTTTGCTCACCCAACCTCACCAAACCTCTCAGCCCCAAGAGTGTCCACCCTTATGTCTCATCCAGCTGTGGGTCTAGATATGGTCAATCCAGGTTGCATCACAGCCCCTGAACTCATTGTGTAAGAATTTCTATCTCTTTCACTGTCGTTGTTTCATGGGTTTTTCAAAGTAATTTATTTTCATAATGGGGTTTAGCTGCTTTTCACGGCTGTGTTTATGCCGCTTTCCACCCACTTGACACACTAACAGAGAGATATCAATACATAGGCTTTAAGATTATTACTAGTCAGATATATTCTTGTGCGGTGAATAGGGCGTGTTGAGTCCAGTTCTCTGAGCAAGGAGTAGGTCTTGTCTACTACATATTGGGTTTATGGAACGGTATCTGAGCTAATTTGATACCCTTGTTTTATGTATCACCCCACCTCACCTTTCCCGTTAAGCAGCCATAGTGTGTTTTCTGCATGTGTGACTCTGTTCTGTTTTGTAATTCAGTTCAAGTGTAACGGTTTTTACATTCCCTCTATCAGTGATACCTTAGGAGAAGTGTCCTTTTCTGTGTGACTTATTTCACTTAGAATCGTCGTACCTAAATCCACTCATCATGCTGCTACTAACCTTATGACATTGATTTCATGGCTGAGTGATATTCCATTGTACATAAGGACCACAACTTCTTTATCCATTTTTCTCTTTCCTGGGATATTTAAGGTGGAATGAAGTGGAGGTCCTTGTCAACAGAGCAGCCCTCAACTTTGGGGTGCTTGTGTCTTGCTGATTTTTCATTTTCCCAATTTATACCCCCATGAGTGGAAGTGCCCTATGCTCTCTAAGCTGTGTTTTTCAGATGTTTCAGGACACACCGTACACTTCTCCAGAGTGGCTGTTGGCAATTTACATCCCGCCCATCAGCGTAGCAAGGCTCCCATTTCTCCATGGCCTGTCCTGCATTTCTGGTTTTGACACTTTTTTCAGCATGGCCCTTTTGACCGATGGGAAGCGAGACTTCTCTGTAGCGCTGATTTGCCTTTCCAGGTTGCTTGGTTGGCCAAAAAGGGCGTATGCGTTTTTTCCTGAATATATTCAGGAAAAAACGCATACGCCCTTTCTGGCCAAGGGCCTCATTGTCAACGTTTTGCCGCTTTTCATGTGCTTTAAAGGCGATTCGTATCTACCTCCTGAAATCTGTTTCGTGCAATTCTGCCTTGATTTCAAATCCTCTTCTTTGCCTTCCCTCAATATATTTGTGGACGAGAGTTATCATTTATAACTCTGCAGGTTTGTGAATTGCAGTGCCCTGAACCTCCATTTTACAACTCGCTTTTTTGGGAGCTGGCCGCAAAAGCGCAGGATGGCTTCAGGCCCTGTTCTGGTTCCGGGGGGCAGGCTGAGCCTGTGGTTAATTCTTCTTCCTGATGGGAAAATAGAGTGACCTGTGCCTGTCCCGACACCAAGAGCTAGTCTCTCGTTGGTTCCCCGTCTTCCCGTTCATCCTCAGGACAAATTGCAACCTGTACGGAACAGGAGGTTAAAGGTGCTGATGCTCCAAGTAGGGAGATTGCTAGTAAAGTGGCTGGAATGGCGAACCCGGGCACAAGGAGATGAGAAATGAGGTGCGTTTTAGAAACCTTTCCCCATCACACGGTGTACCATCTTCTGGGTTTCTCATGCATGTTTTCGATGTAGGAAGATGCCCTTGAAGCTGGAGATTTGGGACCCATGCGATGGGTACCACGCAGTATTCCTTTAAAGGGTCTGCGTTTGCTCACCCAACCTCACCAAACCTCTCAGCCCCAAGAGTGTCCACCCTTATGTCTCATCCAGCTGTGGGTCTAGATATGGTCAATCCAGGTTGCATCACAGCCCCTGAACTCATTGTGTAAGAATTTCTATCTCTTTCACTGTCGTTGTTTCATGGGTTTTTCAAAGTAATTTATTTTCATAATGGGGTTTAGCTGCTTTTCACGGCTGTGTTTATGCCGCTTTCCACCCACTTGACACACTAACAGAGAGATATCAATACATAGGCTTTAAGATTATTACTAGTCAGATATATTCTTGTGCGGTGAATAGGGCGTGTTGAGTCCAGTTCTCTGAGCAAGGAGTAGGTCTTGTCTACTACATATTGGGTTTATGGAACGGTATCTGAGCTAATTTGATACCCTTGTTTTATGTATCACCCCACCTCACCTTTCCCGTTAAGCAGCCATAGTGTGTTTTCTGCATGTGTGACTCTGTTCTGTTTTGTAATTCAGTTCAAGTGTAACGGTTTTTACATTCCCTCCATCAGTGATACCTTAGGAGAAGTGTCCTTTTCTGTGTGACTTATTTCACTTAGAATCGTCGTACCTAAATCCACTCATCATGCTGCTACTAACCTTATGACATTGATTTCATGGCTGAGTGATATTCCATTGTACATAAGGACCACAACTTCTTTATCCATTTTTCTCTTTCCTGGGATATTTAAGGTGGAATGAAGTGGAGGTCCTTGTCAACAGAGCAGCCCTCAACTTTGGGGTGCTTGTGTCTTGCTGATTTTTCATTTTCCCAATTTATACCCCCATGAGTGGAAGTGCCCTATGCTCTCTAAGCTGTGTTTTTCAGATGTTTCAGGACACACCGTACACTTCTCCAGAGTGGCTGTTGGCAATTTACATCCCGCCCATCAGTGTAGCAAGGCTCCCATTTCTCCATGGCCTGTCCTGCATTTCTGGTTTTGACACTTTTTTCAGCATGGCCCTTTTGACCGATGGGAAGCGAGACTTCTCTGTAGCGCTGATTTGCCTTTCCAGGTTGCTTGGTTGGCCAAAAAGGGCGTATGCGTTTTTTCCTGAATATATTCAGGAAAAAACGCATACGCCCTTTCTGGCCAAGGGCCTCATTGTCAACGTTTTGCCGCTTTTCATGTGCTTTAAAGGCGATTCGTATCTACCTCCTGAAATCTGTTTCGTGCAATTCTGCCTTGATTTCAAATCCTCTTCTTTGCCTTCCCTCAATATATTTGTGGACGAGAGTTATCATTTATAACTCTGCAGGTTTGTGAATTGCAGTGCCCTGAACCTCCATTTTACAACTCGCTTTTTTGGGAGCTGGCCGCAAAAGCGCAGGATGGCTTCAGGCCCTGTTCTGGTTCCGGGGGGCAGGCTGAGCCTGTGGTTAATTCTTCTTCCTGATGGGAAAATAGAGTGACCTGTGCCTGTCCCGACACCAAGAGCTAGTCTCTCGTTGGTTCCCCGTCTTCCCGTTCATCCTCAGGACAAATTGCAACCTGTACGGAACAGGAGGTTAAAGGTGCTGATGCTCCAAGTAGGGAGATTGCTAGTAAAGTGGCTGGAATGGCGAACCCGGGCACAAGGAGATGAGAAATGAGGTGCGTTTTAGAAACCTTTCCCCATCACACGGTGTACCATCTTCTGGGTTTCTCATGCATGTTTTCGATGTAGGAAGATGCCCTTGAAGCTGGAGATTTGGGACCCATGCGATGGGTACCACGCAGTATTCCTTTAAAGGGTCTGCGTTTGCTCACCCAACCTCACCAAACCTCTCAGCCCCAAGAGTGTCCACCCTTATGTCTCATCCAGCTGTGGGTCTAGATATGGTCAATCCAGGTTGCATCACAGCCCCTGAACTCATTGTGTAAGAATTTCTATCTCTTTCACTGTCGTTGTTTCATGGGTTTTTCAAAGTAATTTATTTTCATAATGGGGTTTAGCTGCTTTTCACGGCTGTGTTTATGCCGCTTTCCACCCACTTGACACACTAACAGAGAGATATCAATACATAGGCTTTAAGATTATTACTAGTCAGATATATTCTTGTGCGGTGAATAGGGCGTGTTGAGTCCAGTTCTCTGAGCAAGGAGTAGGTCTTGTCTACTACATATTGGGTTTATGGAACGGTATCTGAGCTAATTTGATACCCTTGTTTTATGTATCACCCCACCTCACCTTTCCCGTTAAGCAGCCATAGTGTGTTTTCTGCATGTGTGACTCTGTTCTGTTTTGTAATTCAGTTCAAGTGTAACGGTTTTTACATTCCCTCCATCAGTGATACCTTAGGAGAAGTGTCCTTTTCTGTGTGACTTATTTCACTTAGAATCGTCGTACCTAAATCCACTCATCATGCTGCTACTAACCTTATGACATTGATTTCATGGCTGAGTGATATTCCATTGTACATAAGGACCACAACTTCTTTATCCATTTTTCTCTTTCCTGGGATATTTAAGGTGGAATGAAGTGGAGGTCCTTGTCAACAGAGCAGCCCTCAACTTTGGGGTGCTTGTGTCTTGCTGATTTTTCATTTTCCCAATTTATACCCCCATGAGTGGAAGTGCCCTATGCTCTCTAAGCTGTGTTTTTCAGATGTTTCAGGACACACCGTGCACTTCTCCAGAGTGGCTGTTGGCAATTTACATCCCGCCCATCAGTGTAGCAAGGCTCCCATTTCTCCATGGCCTGTCCTGCATTTCTGGTTTTGACACTTTTTTCAGCATGGCCCTTTTGACCGATGGGAAGCGAGACTTCTCTGTAGCGCTGATTTGCCTTTCCAGGTTGCTTGGTTGGCCAAAAAGGGCGTATGCGTTTTTTCCTGAATATATTCAGGAAAAAACGCATACGCCCTTTTTGGCCAAGGGCATCATTGTCAACGTTTTGCCGCTTTTCATGTGCTTTAAAGGCGATTCGTATCTACCTCCTGAAATCTGTTTCGTGCAATTCTGCCTTGATTTCAAATCCTCTTCTTTGCCTTCCCTCAATATATTTGTGGACGAGAGTTATCATTTATAACTCTGCAGGTTTGTGAATTGCAGTGCCCTGAACCTCCATTTTACAACTCGCTTTTTTGGGAGCTGGCCGCAAAAGTGCAGGATGGCTTCAGGCCCTGTTCTGGTTCCGGGGGGCAGGCTGAGCCTGTGGTTAATTCTTCTTCCTGATGGGAAAATAGAGTGACCTGTGCCTGTCCCGACACCAAGAGCTAGTCTCTCGTTGGTTCCCCGTCTTCCCGTTCATCCTCAGGACAAATTGCAACCTGTACGGAACAGGAGGTTAAAGGTGCTGATGCTCCAAGTAGGGAGATTGCTAGTAAAGGGGCTGGAATGGCGAACCCGGGCACAAGGAGATGAGAAATGAGGTGCGTTTTAGAAACCTTTCCCCATCACACGGTGTACCATCTTCTGGGTTTCTCATGCATGTTTTCGATGTAGGAAGATGCCCTTGAAGCTGGAGATTTGGGACCCATGCGATGGGTACCACGCAGTATTCCTTTAAAGGGTCTGCGTTTGCTCACCCAACCTCACCAAACCTCTCAGCCCCAAGAGTGTCCACCCTTATGTCTCATCCAGCTGTGGGTCTAGATATGGTCAATCCAGGTTGCATCACAGCCCCTGAACTCATTGTGTAAGAATTTCTATCTCTTTCACTGTCGTTGTTTCATGGGTTTTTCAAAGTAATTTATTTTCATAATGGGGTTTAGCTGCTTTTCACGGCTGTGTTTATGCCGCTTTCCACCCACTTGACACACTAACAGAGAGATATCAATACATAGGCTTTAAGATTATTACTAGTCAGATATATTCTTGTGCGGTGAATAGGGCGTGTTGAGTCCAGTTCTCTGAGCAAGGAGTAGGTCTTGTCTACTACATATTGGGTTTATGGAACGGTATCTGAGCTAATTTGATACCCTTGTTTTATGTATCACCCCACCTCACCTTTCCCGTTAAGCAGCCATAGTGTGTTTTCTGCATGTGTGACTCTGTTCTGTTTTGTAATTCAGTTCAAGTGTAACGGTTTTTACATTCCCTCTATCAGTGATACCTTAGGAGAAGTGTCCTTTTCTGTGTGACTTATTTCACTTAGAATCGTCGTACCTAAATCCACTCATCATGCTGCTACTAACCTTATGACATTGATTTCATGGCTGAGTGATATTCCATTGTACATAAGGACCACAACTTCTTTATCCATTTTTCTCTTTCCTGGGATATTTAAGGTGGAATGAAGTGGAGGTCCTTGTCAACAGAGCAGCCCTCAACTTTGGGGTGCTTGTGTCTTGCTGATTTTTCATTTTCCCAATTTATACCCCCATGAGTGGAAGTGCCCTATGCTCTCTAAGCTGTGTTTTTCAGATGTTTCAGGACACACCGTACACTTCTCCAGAGTGGCTGTTGGCAATTTACATCCCGCCCATCAGTGTAGCAAGGCTCCCATTTCTCCATGGCCTGTCCTGCATTTCTGGTTTTGACACTTTTTTCAGCATGGCCCTTTTGACCGATGGGAAGCGAGACTTCTCTGTAGCGCTGATTTGCCTTTCCAGGTTGCTTGGTTGGCCAAAAAGGGCGTATGCGTTTTTTCCTGAATATATTCAGGAAAAAACGCATACGCCCTTTTTGGCCAAGGGCATCATTGTCAACGTTTTGCCGCTTTTCATGTGCTTTAAAGGCGATTCGTATCTACCTCCTGAAATCTGTTTCGTGCAATTCTGCCTTGATTTCAAATCCTCTTCTTTGCCTTCCCTCAATATATTTGTGGACGAGAGTTATCATTTATAACTCTGCAGGTTTGTGAATTGCAGTGCCCTGAACCTCCATTTTACAACTCGCTTTTTTGGGAGCTGGCCGCAAAAGTGCAGGATGGCTTCAGGCCCTGTTCTGGTTCCGGGGGGCAGGCTGAGCCTGTGGTTAATTCTTCTTCCTGATGGGAAAATAGAGTGACCTGTGCCTGTCCCGACACCAAGAGCTAGTCTCTCGTTGGTTCCCCGTCTTCCCGTTCATCCTCAGGACAAATTGCAACCTGTACGGAACAGGAGGTTAAAGGTGCTGATGCTCCAAGTAGGGAGATTGCTAGTAAAGGGGCTGGAATGGCGAACCCGGGCACAAGGAGATGAGAAATGAGGTGCGTTTTAGAAACCTTTCCCCATCACACGGTGTACCATCTTCTGGGTTTCTCATGCATGTTTTCGATGTAGGAAGATGCCCTTGAAGCTGGAGATTTGGGACCCATGCGATGGGTACCACGCAGTATTCCTTTAAAGGGTCTGCGTTTGCTCACCCAACCTCACCAAACCTCTCAGCCCCAAGAGTGTCCACCCTTATGTCTCATCCAGCTGTGGGTCTAGATATGGTCAATCCAGGTTGCATCACAGCCCCTGAACTCATTGTGTAAGAATTTCTATCTCTTTCACTGTCGTTGTTTCATGGGTTTTTCAAAGTAATTTATTTTCATAATGGGGTTTAGCTGCTTTTCACGGCTGTGTTTATGCCGCTTTCCACCCACTTGACACACTAACAGAGAGATATCAATACATAGGCTTTAAGATTATTACTAGTCAGATATATTCTTGTGCGGTGAATAGGGCGTGTTGAGTCCAGTTCTCTGAGCAAGGAGTAGGTCTTGTCTACTACATATTGGGTTTATGGAACGGTATCTGAGCTAATTTGATACCCTTGTTTTATGTATCACCCCACCTCACCTTTCCCGTTAAGCAGCCATAGTGTGTTTTCTGCATGTGTGACTCTGTTCTGTTTTGTAATTCAGTTCAAGTGTAACGGTTTTTACATTCCCTCCATCAGTGATACCTTAGGAGAAGTGTCCTTTTCTGTGTGACTTATTTCACTTAGAATCGTCGTACCTAAATCCACTCATCATGCTGCTACTAACATTATGACATTGATTTCATGGCTGAGTGATATTCCATTGTACATAAGGACCACAACTTCTTTATCCATTTTTCTCTTTCCTGGGATATTTAAGGTGGAATGAAGTGGAGGTCCTTGTCAACAGAGCAGCCCTCAACTTTGGGGTGCTTGTGTCTTGCTGATTTTTCATTTTCCCAATTTATACCCCCATGAGTGGAAGTGCCCTATGCTCTCTAAGCTGTGTTTTTCAGATGTTTCAGGACACACCGTGCACTTCTCCAGAGTGGCTGTTGGCAATTTACATCCCGCCCATCAGTGTAGCAAGGCTCCCATTTCTCCATGGCCTGTCCTGCATTTCTGGTTTTGACACTTTTTTCAGCATGGCCCTTTTGACCGATGGGAAGCGAGACTTCTCTGTAGCGCTGATTTGCCTTTCCAGGTTGCTTGGTTGGCCAAAAAGGGCGTATGCGTTTTTTCCTGAATATATTCAGGAAAAAACGCATACGCCCTTTTTGGCCAAGGGCATCATTGTCAACGTTTTGCCGCTTTTCATGTGCTTTAAAGGCGATTCGTATCTACCTCCTGAAATCTGTTTCGTGCAATTCTGCCTTGATTTCAAATCCTCTTCTTTGCCTTCCCTCAATATATTTGTGGACGAGTGTTATCATTTATAACTCTGCAGGTTTGTGAATTGCAGTGCCCTGAACCTCGATTTTACAACTCGCTTTTTTGGGAGCTGGCCGCAAAAGCGCAGGATGGCTTCAGGCCCTGTTCTGGTTCCGGGGGGCAGGCTGAGCCTGTGGTTAATTCTTCTTCCTGATGGGAAAATAGAGTGACCTGTGCCTGTCCCGACACCAAGAGCTAGTCTCTCGTTGGTTCCCCGTCTTCCCGTTCATCCTCAGGACAAATTGCAACCTGTACGGAACAGGAGGTTAAAGGTGCTGATGCTCCAAGTAGGGAGATTGCTAGTAAAGAGGCTGGAATGGCGAACCCGGGCACAAGGAGATGAGAAATGAGGTGCGTTTTAGAAACCTTTCCCCATCACACGGTGTACCATCTTCTGGGTTTCTCATGCATGTTTTCGATGTAGGAAGATGCCCTTGAAGCTGGAGATTTGGGACCCATGCGATGGGTACCACGCAGTATTCCTTTAAAGGGTCTGCGTTTGCTCACCCAACCTCACCAAACCTCTCAGCCCCAAGAGTGTCCACCCTTATGTCTCATCCAGCTGTGGGTCTAGATATGGTCAATCCAGGTTGCATCACAGCCCCTGAACTCATTGTGTAAGAATTTCTATCTCTTTCACTGTCGTTGTTTCATGGGTTTTTCAAAGTAATTTATTTTCATAATGGGGTTTAGCTGCTTTTCACGGCTGTGTTTATGCCGCTTTCCACCCACTTGACACACTAACAGAGAGATATCAATACATAGGCTTTAAGATTATTACTAGTCAGATATATTCTTGTGCGGTGAATAGGGCGTGTTGAGTCCAGTTCTCTGAGCAAGGAGTAGGTCTTGTCTACTACATATTGGGTTTATGGAACGGTATCTGAGCTAATTTGATACCCTTGTTTTATGTATCACCCCACCTCACCTTTCCCGTTAAGCAGCCATAGTGTGTTTTCTGCATGTGTGACTCTGTTCTGTTTTGTAATTCAGTTCAAGTGTAACGGTTTTTACATTCCCTCCATCAGTGATACCTTAGGAGAAGTGTCCTTTTCTGTGTGACTTATTTCACTTAGAATCGTCGTACCTAAATCCACTCATCATGCTGCTACTAGCCTTATGACATTGATTTCATGGCTGAGTGATATTCCATTGTACATAAGGACCACAACTTCTTTATCCATTTTTCTCTTTCCTTGGATATTTAAGGTGGAATGAAGTGGAGGTCCTTGTCAACAGAGCAGCCCTCAACTTTGGGGTGCTTGTGTCTTGCTGATTTTTCATTTTCCCAATTTATACCCCCATGAGTGGAAGTGCCCTATGCTCTCTAAGCTGTGTTTTTCAGATGTTTCAGGACACACCGTGCACTTCTCCAGAGTGGCTGTTGCCAATTTACATCCCGCCCATCAGCGTAGCAAGGCTCCCATTTCTCCATGGCCTGTCCTGCATTTCTGGTTTTGACACTTTTTTCAGCATGGCCCTTTTGACCGATGGGAAGCGAGACTTCTCTGTAGCGCTGATTTGCCTTTCCAGGTTGCTTGGTTGGCCAAAAAGGGCGTATGCGTTTTTTCCTGAATATATTCAGGAAAAAACGCATACGCCCTTTTTGGCCAAGGGCATCATTGTCAACGTTTTGCCGCTTTTCATGTGCTTTAAAGGCGATTCGTATCTACCTCCTGAAATCTGTTTCGTGCAATTCTGCCTTGATTTCAAATCCTCTTCTTTGCCTTCCCTCAATATATTTGTGGACGAGAGTTATCATTTATAACTCTGCAGGTTTGTGAATTGCAGTGCCCTGAACCTCCATTTTACAACTCGCTTTTTTGGGAGCTGGCCGCAAAAGCGCAGGATGGCTTCAGGCCCTGTTCTGGTTCCGGGGGGCAGGCTGAGCCTGTGGTTAATTCTTCTTCCTGATGGGAAAATAGAGTGACCTGTGCCTGTCCCGACACCAAGAGCTAGTCTCTCGTTGGTTCCCCATCTTCCCGTTCATCCTCAGGACAAATTGCAACCTGTACGGAACAGGAGGTTAAAGGTGCTGATGCTCCAAGTAGGGAGATTGCTAGTAAAGTGGCTGGAATGGCGAACCCGGGCACAAGGAGATGAGAAATGAGGTGCGTTTTAGAAACCTTTCCCCATCACACGGTGTACCATCTTCTGGGTTTCTCATGCATGTTTTCGATGTAGGAAGATGCCCTTGAAGCTGGAGATTTGGGACCCATGCGATGGGTACCACGCAGTATTCCTTTAAAGGGTCTGCGTTTGCTCACCCAACCTCACCAAACCTCTCAGCCCCAAGAGTGTCCACCCTTATGTCTCATCCAGCTGTGGGTCTAGATATGGTCAATCCAGGTTGCATCACAGCCCCTGAACTCATTGTGTAAGAATTTCTATCTCTTTCACTGTCGTTGTTTCATGGGTTTTTCAAAGTAATTTATTTTCATAATGGGGTTTAGCTGCTTTTCACGGCTGTGTTTATGCCGCTTTCCACCCACTTGACACACTAACAGAGAGATATCAATACATAGGCTTTAAGATTATTACTAGTCAGATATATTCTTGTGCGGTGAATAGGGCGTGTTGAGTCCAGTTCTCTGAGCAAGGAGTAGGTCTTGTCTACTACATATTGGGTTTATGGAACGGTATCTGAGCTAATTTGATACCCTTGTTTTATGTATCACCCCACCTCACCTTTCCCGTTAAGCAGCCATAGTGTGTTTTCTGCATGTGTGACTCTGTTCTGTTTTGTAATTCAGTTCAAGTGTAACGGTTTTTACATTCCCTCCATCAGTGATACCTTATGAGAAGTGTCCTTTTCTGTGTGACTTATTTCACTTAGAATCGTCGTACCTAAATCCACTCATCATGCTGCTACTAGCCTTATGACATTGATTTCATGGCTGAGTGATATTCCATTGTACATAAGGACCACAACTTCTTTATCCATTTTTCTCTTTCCTTGGATATTTAAGGTGGAATGAAGTGGAGGTCCTTGTCAACAGAGCAGCCCTCAACTTTGGGGTGCTTGTGTCTTGCTGATTTTTCATTTTCCCAATTTATACCCCCATGAGTGGAAGTGCCCTATGCTCTCTAAGCTGTGTTTTTCAGATGTTTCAGGACACACCGTGCACTTCTCCAGAGTGGCTGTTGCCAATTTACATCCCACCCATCAGCGTAGCAAGGCTCCCATTTCTCCATGGCCTGTCCTGCATTTCTGGTTTTGACACTTTTTTCAGCATGGCCCTTTTGACCGATGGGAAGCGAGACTTCTCTGTAGCGCTGATTTGCCTTTCCAGGTTGCTTGGTTGGCCAAAAAGGGCGTATGCGTTTTTTCCTGAATATATTCAGGAAAAAACGCATACGCCCTTTTTGGCCAAGGGCATCATTGTCAACGTTTTGCCGCTTTTCATGTGCTTTAAAGGCGATTCGTATCTACCTCCTGAAATCTGTTTCGTGCAATTCTGCCTTGATTTCAAATCCTCTTCTTTGCCTTCCCTCAATATATTTGTGGACGAGAGTTATCATTTATAACTCTGCAGGTTTGTGAATTGCAGTGCCCTGAACCTCCATTTTACAACTCGCTTTTTTGGGAGCTGGCCGCAAAAGCGCAGGATGGCTTCAGGCCCTGTTCTGGTTCCGGGGGGCAGGCTGAGCCTGTGGTTAATTCTTCTTCCTGATGGGAAAATAGAGTGACCTGTGCCTGTCCCGACACCAAGAGCTAGTCTCTCGTTGGTTCCCCGTCTTCCCGTTCATCCTCAGGACAAATTGCAACCTGTACGGAACAGGAGGTTAAAGGTGCTGATGCTCCAAGTAGGGAGATTGCTAGTAAAGTGGCTGGAATGGCGAACCCGGGCACAAGGAGATGAGAAATGAGGTGCGTTTTAGAAACCTTTCCCCATCACACGGTGTACCATCTTCTGGGTTTCTCATGCATGTTTTCGATGTAGGAAGATGCCCTTGAAGCTGGAGATTTGGGACCCATGCGATGGGTACCACGCAGTATTCCTTTAAAGGGTCTGCGTTTGCTCACCCAACCTCACCAAACCTCTCAGCCCCAAGAGTGTCCACCCTTATGTCTCATCCAGCTGTGGGTCTAGATATGGTCAATCCAGGTTGCATCACAGCCCCTGAACTCATTGTGTAAGAATTTCTATCTCTTTCACTGTCGTTGTTTCATGGGTTTTTCAAAGTAATTTATTTTCATAATGGGGTTTAGCTGCTTTTCACGGCTGTGTTTATGCCGCTTTCCACCCACTTGACACACTAACAGAGAGATATCAATACATAGGCTTTAAGATTATTACTAGTCAGATATATTCTTGTGCGGTGAATAGGGCGTGTTGAGTCCAGTTCTCTGAGCAAGGAGTAGGTCTTGTCTACTACATATTGGGTTTATGGAACGGTATCTGAGCTAATTTGATACCCTTGTTTTATGTATCACCCCACCTCACCTTTCCCGTTAAGCAGCCATAGTGTGTTTTCTGCATGTGTGACTCTGTTCTGTTTTGTAATTCAGTTCAAGTGTAACGGTTTTTACATTCCCTCCATCAGTGATACCTTATGAGAAGTGTCCTTTTCTGTGTGACTTATTTCACTTAGAATCGTCGTACCTAAATCCACTCATCATGCTGCTACTAGCCTTATGACATTGATTTCATGGCTGAGTGATATTCCATTGTACATAAGGACCACAACTTCTTTATCCATTTTTCTCTTTCCTTGGATATTTAAGGTGGAATGAAGTGGAGGTCCTTGTCAACAGAGCAGCCCTCAACTTTGGGGTGCTTGTGTCTTGCTGATTTTTCATTTTCCCAATTTATACCCCCATGAGTGGAAGTGCCCTATGCTCTCTAAGCTGTGTTTTTCAGATGTTTCAGGACACACCGTGCACTTCTCCAGAGTGGCTGTTGGCAATTTACATCCCGCCCATCAGCGTAGCAAGGCTCCCATTTCTCCATGGCCTGTCCTGCATTTCTGGTTTTGACACTTTTTTCAGCATGGCCCTTTTGACCGATGGGAAGCGAGACTTCTCTGTAGCGCTGATTTGCCTTTCCAGGTTGCTTGGTTGGCCAAAAAGGGCGTATGCGTTTTTTCCTGAATATATTCAGGAAAAAACGCATACGCCCTTTTTGGCCAAGGGCATCATTGTCAACGTTTTGCCGCTTTTCATGTGCTTTAAAGGCGATTCGTATCTACCTCCTGAAATCTGTTTCGTGCAATTCTGCCTTGATTTCAAATCCTCTTCTTTGCCTTCCCTCAATATATTTGTGGACGAGAGTTATCATTTATAACTCTGCAGGTTTGTGAATTGCAGTGCCCTGAACCTCCATTTTACAACTCGCTTTTTTGGGAGCTGGCCGCAAAAGCGCAGGATGGCTTCAGGCCCTGTTCTGGTTCCGGGGGGCAGGCTGAGCCTGTGGTTAATTCTTCTTCCTGATGGGAAAATAGAGTGACCTGTGCCTGTCCCGACACCAAGAGCTAGTCTCTCGTTGGTTCCCCGTCTTCCCGTTCATCCTCAGGACAAATTGCAACCTGTACGGAACAGGAGGTTAAAGGTGCTGATGCTCCAAGTAGGGAGATTGCTAGTAAAGGGGCTGGAATGGCGAACCCGGGCACAAGGAGATGAGAAATGAGGTGCGTTTTAGAAACCTTTCCCCATCACACGGTGTACCATCTTCTGGGTTTCTCATGCATGTTTTCGATGTAGGAAGATGCCCTTGAAGCTGGAGATTTGGGACCCATGCGATGGGTACCACGCAGTATTCCTTTAAAGGGTCTGCGTTTGCTCACCCAACCTCACCAAACCTCTCAGCCCCAAGAGTGTCCACCCTTATGTCTCATCCAGCTGTGGGTCTAGATATGGTCAATCCAGGTTGCATCACAGCCCCTGAACTCATTGTGTAAGAATTTCTATCTCTTTCACTGTCGTTGTTTCATGGGTTTTTCAAAGTAATTTATTTTCATAATGGGGTTTAGCTGCTTTTCACGGCTGTGTTTATGCCGCTTTCCACCCACTTGACACACTAACAGAGAGATATCAATACATAGGCTTTAAGATTATTACTAGTCAGATATATTCTTGTGCGGTGAATAGGGCGTGTTGAGTCCAGTTCTCTGAGCAAGGAGTAGGTCTTGTCTACTACATATTGGGTTTATGGAACGGTATCTGAGCTAATTTGATACCCTTGTTTTATGTATCACCCCACCTCACCTTTCCCGTTAAGCAGCCATAGTGTGTTTTCTGCATGTGTGACTCTGTTCTGTTTTGTAATTCAGTTCAAGTGTAACGGTTTTTACATTCCCTCTATCAGTGATACCTTAGGAGAAGTGTCCTTTTCTGTGTGACTTATTTCACTTAGAATCGTCGTACCTAAATCCACTCATCATGCTGCTACTAACCTTATGACATTGATTTCATGGCTGAGTGATATTCCATTGTACATAAGGACCACAACTTCTTTATCCATTTTTCTCTTTCCTGGGATATTTAAGGTGGAATGAAGTGGAGGTCCTTGTCAACAGAGCAGCCCTCAACTTTGGGGTGCTTGTGTCTTGCTGATTTTTCATTTTCCCAATTTATACCCCCATGAGTGGAAGTGCCCTATGCTCTCTAAGCTGTGTTTTTCAGATGTTTCAGGACACACCGTGCACTTCTCCAGAGTGGCTGTTGGCAATTTACATCCCGCCCATCAGCGTAGCAAGGCTCCCATTTCTCCATGGCCTGTCCTGCATTTCTGGTTTTGACACTTTTTTCAGCATGGCCCTTTTGACCGATGGGAAGCGAGACTTCTCTGTAGCGCTGATTTGCCTTTCCAGGTTGCTTGGTTGGCCAAAAAGGGCGTATGCGTTTTTTCCTGAATATATTCAGGAAAAAACGCATACGCCCTTTTTGGCCAAGGGCATCATTGTCAACGTTTTGCCGCTTTTCATGTGCTTTAAAGGCGATTCGTATCTACCTCCTGAAATCTGTTTCGTGCAATTCTGCCTTGATTTCAAATCCTCTTCTTTGCCTTCCCTCAATATATTTGTGGACGAGAGTTATCATTTATAACTCTGCAGGTTTGTGAATTGCAGTGCCCTGAACCTCCATTTTACAACTCGCTTTTTTGGGAGCTGGCCGCAAAAGCGCAGGATGGCTTCAGGCCCTGTTCTGGTTCCGGGGGGCAGGCTGAGCCTGTGGTTAATTCTTCTTCCTGATGGGAAAATAGAGTGACCTGTGCCTGTCCCGACACCAAGAGCTAGTCTCTCGTTGGTTCCCCGTCTTCCCGTTCATCCTCAGGACAAATTGCAACCTGTACGGAACAGGAGGTTAAAGGTGCTGATGCTCCAAGTAGGGAGATTGCTAGTAAAGGGGCTGGAATGGCGAACCCGGGCACAAGGAGATGAGAAATGAGGTGCGTTTTAGAAACCTTTCCCCATCACACGGTGTACCATCTTCTGGGTTTCTCATGCATGTTTTCGATGTAGGAAGATGCCCTTGAAGCTGGAGATTTGGGACCCATGCGATGGGTACCACGCAGTATTCCTTTAAAGGGTCTGCGTTTGCTCACCCAACCTCACCAAACCTCTCAGCCCCAAGAGTGTCCACCCTTATGTCTCATCCAGCTGTGGGTCTAGATATGGTCAATCCAGGTTGCATCACAGCCCCTGAACTCATTGTGTAAGAATTTCTATCTCTTTCACTGTCGTTGTTTCATGGGTTTTTCAAAGTAATTTATTTTCATAATGGGGTTTAGCTGCTTTTCACGGCTGTGTTTATGCCGCTTTCCACCCACTTGACACACTAACAGAGAGATATCAATACATAGGCTTTAAGATTATTACTAGTCAGATATATTCTTGTGCGGTGAATAGGGCGTGTTGAGTCCAGTTCTCTGAGCAAGGAGTAGGTCTTGTCTACTACATATTGGGTTTATGGAACGGTATCTGAGCTAATTTGATACCCTTGTTTTATGTATCACCCCACCTCACCTTTCCCGTTAAGCAGCCATAGTGTGTTTTCTGCATGTGTGACTCTGTTCTGTTTTGTAATTCAGTTCAAGTGTAACGGTTTTTACATTCCCTCTATCAGTGATACCTTAGGAGAAGTGTCCTTTTCTGTGTGACTTATTTCACTTAGAATCGTCGTACCTAAATCCACTCATCATGCTGCTACTAACCTTATGACATTGATTTCATGGCTGAGTGATATTCCATTGTACATAAGGACCACAACTTCTTTATCCATTTTTCTCTTTCCTGGGATATTTAAGGTGGAATGAAGTGGAGGTCCTTGTCAACAGAGCAGCCCTCAACTTTGGGGTGCTTGTGTCTTGCTGATTTTTCATTTTCCCAATTTATACCCCCATGAGTGGAAGTGCCCTATGCTCTCTAAGCTGTGTTTTTCAGATGTTTCAGGACACACCGTGCACTTCTCCAGAGTGGCTGTTGCCAATTTACATCCCGCCCATCAGCGTAGCAAGGCTCCCATTTCTCCATGGCCTGTCCTGCATTTCTGGTTTTGACACTTTTTTCAGCATGGCCCTTTTGACCGATGGGAAGCGAGACTTCTCTGTAGCGCTGATTTGCCTTTCCAGGTTGCTTGGTTGGCCAAAAAGGGCGTATGCGTTTTTTCCTGAATATATTCAGGAAAAAACGCATACGCCCTTTTTGGCCAAGGGCATCATTGTCAACGTTTTGCCGCTTTTCATGTGCTTTAAAGGCGATTCGTATCTACCTCCTGAAATCTGTTTCGTGCAATTCTGCCTTGATTTCAAATCCTCTTCTTTGCCTTCCCTCAATATATTTGTGGACGAGAGTTATCATTTATAACTCTGCAGGTTTGTGAATTGCAGTGCCCTGAACCTCCATTTTACAACTCGCTTTTTTGGGAGCTGGCCGCAAAAGCGCAGGATGGCTTCAGGCCCTGTTCTGGTTCCGGGGGGCAGGCTGAGCCTGTGGTTAATTCTTCTTCCTGATGGGAAAATAGAGTGACCTGTGCCTGTCCCGACACCAAGAGCTAGTCTCTCGTTGGTTCCCCGTCTTCCCGTTCATCCTCAGGACAAATTGCAACCTGTACGGAACAGGAGGTTAAAGGTGCTGATGCTCCAAGTAGGGAGATTGCTAGTAAAGTGGCTGGAATGGCGAACCCGGGCACAAGGAGATGAGAAATGAGGTGCGTTTTAGAAACCTTTCCCCATCACACGGTGTACCATCTTCTGGGTTTCTCATGCATGTTTTCGATGTAGGAAGATGCCCTTGAAGCTGGAGATTTGGGACCCATGCGATGGGTACCACGCAGTATTCCTTTAAAGGGTCTGCGTTTGCTCACCCAACCTCACCAAACCTCTCAGCCCCAAGAGTGTCCACCCTTATGTCTCATCCAGCTGTGGGTCTAGATATGGTCAATCCAGGTTGCATCACAGCCCCTGAACTCATTGTGTAAGAATTTCTATCTCTTTCACTGTCGTTGTTTCATGGGTTTTTCAAAGTAATTTATTTTCATAATGGGGTTTAGCTGCTTTTCACGGCTGTGTTTATGCCGCTTTCCACCCACTTGACACACTAACAGAGAGATATCAATACATAGGCTTTAAGATTATTACTAGTCAGATATATTCTTGTGCGGTGAATAGGGCGTGTTGAGTCCAGTTCTCTGAGCAAGGAGTAGGTCTTGTCTACTACATATTGGGTTTATGGAACGGTATCTGAGCTAATTTGATACCCTTGTTTTATGTATCACCCCACCTCACCTTTCCCGTTAAGCAGCCATAGTGTGTTTTCTGCATGTGTGACTCTGTTCTGTTTTGTAATTCAGTTCAAGTGTAACGGTTTTTACATTCCCTCTATCAGTGATACCTTAGGAGAAGTGTCCTTTTCTGTGTGACTTATTTCACTTAGAATCGTCGTACCTAAATCCACTCATCATGCTGCTACTAACCTTATGACATTGATTTCATGGCTGAGTGATATTCCATTGTACATAAGGACCACAACTTCTTTATCCATTTTTCTCTTTCCTGGGATATTTAAGGTGGAATGAAGTGGAGGTCCTTGTCAACAGAGCAGCCCTCAACTTTGGGGTGCTTGTGTCTTGCTGATTTTTCATTTTCCCAATTTATACCCCCATGAGTGGAAGTGCCCTATGCTCTCTAAGCTGTGTTTTTCAGATGTTTCAGGACACACCGTGCACTTCTCCAGAGTGGCTGTTGCCAATTTACATCCCGCCCATCAGCGTAGCAAGGCTCCCATTTCTCCATGGCCTGTCCTGCATTTCTGGTTTTGACACTTTTTTCAGCATGGCCCTTTTGACCGATGGGAAGCGAGACTTCTCTGTAGCGCTGATTTACCTTTCCAGGTTGCTTGGTTGGCCAAAAAGGGCGTATGCGTTTTTTCCTGAATATATTCAGGAAAAAACGCATACGCCCTTTTTGGCCAAGGGCCTCATTGTCAACGTTTTGCCGCTTTTCATGTGCTTTAAAGGCGATTCGTATCTACCTCCTGAAATCTGTTTCGTGCAATTCTGCCTTGATTTCAAATCCTCTTCTTTGCCTTCCCTCAATATATTTGTGGACGAGAGTTATCATTTATAACTCTGCAGGTTTGTGAATTGCAGTGCCCTGAACCTCCATTTTACAACTCGCTTTTTTGGGAGCTGGCCGCAAAAGCGCAGGATGGCTTCAGGCCCTGTTCTGGTTCCGGGGGGCAGGCTGAGCCTGTGGTTAATTCTTCTTCCTGATGGGAAAATAGAGTGACCTGTGCCTGTCCCGACACCAAGAGCTAGTCTCTCGTTGGTTCCCCGTCTTCCCGTTCATCCTCAGGACAAATTGCAACCTGTACGGAACAGGAGGTTAAAGGTGCTGATGCTCCAAGTAGGGAGATTGCTAGTAAAGTGGCTGGAATGGCGAACCCGGGCACAAGGAGATGAGAAATGAGGTGCGTTTTAGAAACCTTTCCCCATCACACGGTGTACCATCTTCTGGGTTTCTCATGCATGTTTTCGATGTAGGAAGATGCCCTTGAAGCTGGAGATTTGGGACCCATGCGATGGGTACCACGCAGTATTCCTTTAAAGGGTCTGCGTTTGCTCACCCAACCTCACCAAACCTCTCAGCCCCAAGAGTGTCCACCCTTATGTCTCATCCAGCTGTGGGTCTAGATATGGTCAATCCAGGTTGCATCACAGCCCCTGAACTCATTGTGTAAGAATTTCTATCTCTTTCACTGTCGTTGTTTCATGGGTTTTTCAAAGTAATTTATTTTCATAATGGGGTTTAGCTGCTTTTCACGGCTGTGTTTATGCCGCTTTCCACCCACTTGACACACTAACAGAGAGATATCAATACATAGGCTTTAAGATTATTACTAGTCAGATATATTCTTGTGCGGTGAATAGGGCGTGTTGAGTCCAGTTCTCTGAGCAAGGAGTAGGTCTTGTCTACTACATATTGGGTTTATGGAACGGTATCTGAGCTAATTTGATACCCTTGTTTTATGTATCACCCCACCTCACCTTTCCCGTTAAGCAGCCATAGTGTGTTTTCTGCATGTGTGACTCTGTTCTGTTTTGTAATTCAGTTCAAGTGTAACGGTTTTTACATTCCCTCTATCAGTGATACCTTAGGAGAAGTGTCCTTTTCTGTGTGACTTATTTCACTTAGAATCGTCGTACCTAAATCCACTCATCATGCTGCTACTAGCCTTATGACATTGATTTCATGGCTGAGTGATATTCCATTGTACATAAGGACCACAACTTCTTTATCCATTTTTCTCTTTCCTGGGATATTTAAGGTGGAATGAAGTGGAGGTCCTTGTCAACAGAGCAGCCCTCAACTTTGGGGTGCTTGTGTCTTGCTGATTTTTCATTTTCCCAATTTATACCCCCATGAGTGGAAGTGCCCTATGCTCTCTAAGCTGTGTTTTTCAGATGTTTCAGGACACACCGTGCACTTCTCCAGAGTGGCTGTTGCCAATTTACATCCCGCCCATCAGCGTAGCAAGGCTCCCATTTCTCCATGGCCTGTCCTGCATTTCTGGTTTTGACACTTTTTTCAGCATGGCCCTTTTGACCGATGGGAAGCGAGACTTCTCTGTAGCGCTGATTTGCCTTTCCAGGTTGCTTGGTTGGCCAAAAAGGGCGTATGCGTTTTTTCCTGAATATATTCAGGAAAAAACGCATACGCCCTTTTTGGCCAAGGGCCTCATTGTCAACGTTTTGCCGCTTTTCATGTGCTTTAAAGGCGATTCGTATCTACCTCCTGAAATCTGTTTCGTGCAATTCTGCCTTGATTTCAAATCCTCTTCTTTGCCTTCCCTCAATATATTTGTGGACGAGAGTTATCATTTATAACTCTGCAGGTTTGTGAATTGCAGTGCCCTGAACCTCCATTTTACAACTCGCTTTTTTGGGAGCTGGCCGCAAAAGCGCAGGATGGCTTCAGGCCCTGTTCTGGTTCCGGGGGGCAGGCTGAGCCTGTGGTTAATTCTTCTTCCTGATGGGAAAATAGAGTGACCTGTGCCTGTCCCGACACCAAGAGCTAGTCTCTCGTTGGTTCCCCGTCTTCCCGTTCATCCTCAGGACAAATTGCAACCTGTACGGAACAGGAGGTTAAAGGTGCTGATGCTCCAAGTAGGGAGATTGCTAGTAAAGTGGCTGGAATGGCGAACCCGGGCACAAGGAGATGAGAAATGAGGTGCGTTTTAGAAACCTTTCCCCATCACACGGTGTACCATCTTCTGGGTTTCTCATGCATGTTTTCGATGTAGGAAGATGCCCTTGAAGCTGGAGATTTGGGACCCATGCGATGGGTACCACGCAGTATTCCTTTAAAGGGTCTGCGTTTGCTCACCCAACCTCACCAAACCTCTCAGCCCCAAGAGTGTCCACCCTTATGTCTCATCCAGCTGTGGGTCTAGATATGGTCAATCCAGGTTGCATCACAGCCCCTGAACTCATTGTGTAAGAATTTCTATCTCTTTCACTGTCGTTGTTTCATGGGTTTTTCAAAGTAATTTATTTTCATAATGGGGTTTAGCTGCTTTTCACGGCTGTGTTTATGCCGCTTTCCACCCACTTGACACACTAACAGAGAGATATCAATACATAGGCTTTAAGATTATTACTAGTCAGATATATTCTTGTGCGGTGAATAGGGCGTGTTGAGTCCAGTTCTCTGAGCAAGGAGTAGGTCTTGTCTACTACATATTGGGTTTATGGAACGGTATCTGAGCTAATTTGATACCCTTGTTTTATGTATCACCCCACCTCACCTTTCCCGTTAAGCAGCCATAGTGTGTTTTCTGCATGTGTGACTCTGTTCTGTTTTGTAATTCAGTTCAAGTGTAACGGTTTTTACATTCCCTCCATCAGTGATACCTTATGAGAAGTGTCCTTTTCTGTGTGACTTATTTCACTTAGAATCGTCGTACCTAAATCCACTCATCATGCTGCTACTAGCCTTATGACATTGATTTCATGGCTGAGTGATATTCCATTGTACATAAGGACCACAACTTCTTTATCCATTTTTCTCTTTCCTTGGATATTTAAGGTGGAATGAAGTGGAGGTCCTTGTCAACAGAGCAGCCCTCAACTTTGGGGTGCTTGTGTCTTGCTGATTTTTCATTTTCCCAATTTATACCCCCATGAGTGGAAGTGCCCTATGCTCTCTAAGCTGTGTTTTTCAGATGTTTCAGGACACACCGTGCACTTCTCCAGAGTGGCTGTTGCCAATTTACATCCCGCCCATCAGCGTAGCAAGGCTCCCATTTCTCCATGGCCTGTCCTGCATTTCTGGTTTTGACACTTTTTTCAGCATGGCCCTTTTGACCGATGGGAAGCGAGACTTCTCTGTAGCGCTGATTTGCCTTTCCAGGTTGCTTGGTTGGCCAAAAAGGGCGTATGCGTTTTTTCCTGAATATATTCAGGAAAAAACGCATACGCCCTTTTTGGCCAAGGGCATCATTGTCAACGTTTTGCCGCTTTTCATGTGCTTTAAAGGCGATTCGTATCTACCTCCTGAAATCTGTTTCGTGCAATTCTGCCTTGATTTCAAATCCTCTTCTTTGCCTTCCCTCAATATATTTGTGGACGAGAGTTATCATTTATAACTCTGCAGGTTTGTGAATTGCAGTGCCCTGAACCTCCATTTTACAACTCGCTTTTTTGGGAGCTGGCCGCAAAAGCGCAGGATGGCTTCAGGCCCTGTTCTGGTTCCGGGGGGCAGGCTGAGCCTGTGGTTAATTCTTCTTCCTGATGGGAAAATAGAGTGACCTGTGCCTGTCCCGACACCAAGAGCTAGTCTCTCGTTGGTTCCCCGTCTTCCCGTTCATCCTCAGGACAAATTGCAACCTGTACGGAACAGGAGGTTAAAGGTGCTGATGCTCCAAGTAGGGAGATTGCTAGTAAAGGGGCTGGAATGGCGAACCCGGGCACAAGGAGATGAGAAATGAGGTGCGTTTTAGAAACCTTTCCCCATCACACGGTGTACCATCTTCTGGGTTTCTCATGCATGTTTTCGATGTAGGAAGATGCCCTTGAAGCTGGAGATTTGGGACCCATGCGATGGGTACCACGCAGTATTCCTTTAAAGGGTCTGCGTTTGCTCACCCAACCTCACCAAACCTCTCAGCCCCAAGAGTGTCCACCCTTATGTCTCATCCAGCTGTGGGTCTAGATATGGTCAATCCAGGTTGCATCACAGCCCCTGAACTCATTGTGTAAGAATTTCTATCTCTTTCACTGTCGTTGTTTCATGGGTTTTTCAAAGTAATTTATTTTCATAATGGGGTTTAGCTGCTTTTCACGGCTGTGTTTATGCCGCTTTCCACCCACTTGACACACTAACAGAGAGATATCAATACATAGGCTTTAAGATTATTACTAGTCAGATATATTCTTGTGCGGTGAATAGGGCGTGTTGAGTCCAGTTCTCTGAGCAAGGAGTAGGTCTTGTCTACTACATATTGGGTTTATGGAACGGTATCTGAGCTAATTTGATACCCTTGTTTTATGTATCACCCCACCTCACCTTTCCCGTTAAGCAGCCATAGTGTGTTTTCTGCATGTGTGACTCTGTTCTGTTTTGTAATTCAGTTCAAGTGTAACGGTTTTTACATTCCCTCTATCAGTGATACCTTAGGAGAAGTGTCCTTTTCTGTGTGACTTATTTCACTTAGAATCGTCGTACCTAAATCCACTCATCATGCTGCTACTAACCTTATGACATTGATTTCATGGCTGAGTGATATTCCATTGTACATAAGGACCACAACTTCTTTATCCATTTTTCTCTTTCCTGGGATATTTAAGGTGGAATGAAGTGGAGGTCCTTGTCAACAGAGCAGCCCTCAACTTTGGGGTGCTTGTGTCTTGCTGATTTTTCATTTTCCCAATTTATACCCCCATGAGTGGAAGTGCCCTATGCTCTCTAAGCTGTGTTTTTCAGATGTTTCAGGACACACCGTGCACTTCTCCAGAGTGGCTGTTGCCAATTTACATCCCGCCCATCAGCGTAGCAAGGCTCCCATTTCTCCATGGCCTGTCCTGCATTTCTGGTTTTGACACTTTTTTCAGCATGGCCCTTTTGACCGATGGGAAGCGAGACTTCTCTGTAGCGCTGATTTGCCTTTCCAGGTTGCTTGGTTGGCCAAAAAGGGCGTATGCGTTTTTTCCTGAATATATTCAGGAAAAAACGCATACGCCCTTTTTGGCCAAGGGCATCATTGTCAACGTTTTGCCGCTTTTCATGTGCTTTAAAGGCGATTCGTATCTACCTCCTGAAATCTGTTTCGTGCAATTCTGCCTTGATTTCAAATCCTCTTCTTTGCCTTCCCTCAATATATTTGTGGACGAGAGTTATCATTTATAACTCTGCAGGTTTGTGAATTGCAGTGCCCTGAACCTCCATTTTACAACTCGCTTTTTTGGGAGCTGGCCGCAAAAGCGCAGGATGGCTTCAGGCCCTGTTCTGGTTCCGGGGGGCAGGCTGAGCCTGTGGTTAATTCTTCTTCCTGATGGGAAAATAGAGTGACCTGTGCCTGTCCCGACACCAAGAGCTAGTCTCTCGTTGGTTCCCCGTCTTCCCGTTCATCCTCAGGACAAATTGCAACCTGTACGGAACAGGAGGTTAAAGGTGCTGATGCTCCAAGTAGGGAGATTGCTAGTAAAGGGGCTGGAATGGCGAACCCGGGCACAAGGAGATGAGAAATGAGGTGCGTTTTAGAAACCTTTCCCCATCACACGGTGTACCATCTTCTGGGTTTCTCATGCATGTTTTCGATGTAGGAAGATGCCCTTGAAGCTGGAGATTTGGGACCCATGCGATGGGTACCACGCAGTATTCCTTTAAAGGGTCTGCGTTTGCTCACCCAACCTCACCAAACCTCTCAGCCCCAAGAGTGTCCACCCTTATGTCTCATCCAGCTGTGGGTCTAGATATGGTCAATCCAGGTTGCATCACAGCCCCTGAACTCATTGTGTAAGAATTTCTATCTCTTTCACTGTCGTTGTTTCATGGGTTTTTCAAAGTAATTTATTTTCATAATGGGGTTTAGCTGCTTTTCACGGCTGTGTTTATGCCGCTTTCCACCCACTTGACACACTAACAGAGAGATATCAATACATAGGCTTTAAGATTATTACTAGTCAGATATATTCTTGTGCGGTGAATAGGGCGTGTTGAGTCCAGTTCTCTGAGCAAGGAGTAGGTCTTGTCTACTACATATTGGGTTTATGGAACGGTATCTGAGCTAATTTGATACCCTTGTTTTATGTATCACCCCACCTCACCTTTCCCGTTAAGCAGCCATAGTGTGTTTTCTGCATGTGTGACTCTGTTCTGTTTTGTAATTCAGTTCAAGTGTAACGGTTTTTACATTCCCTCTATCAGTGATACCTTAGGAGAAGTGTCCTTTTCTGTGTGACTTATTTCACTTAGAATCGTCGTACCTAAATCCACTCATCATGCTGCTACTAACCTTATGACATTGATTTCATGGCTGAGTGATATTCCATTGTACATAAGGACCACAACTTCTTTATCCATTTTTCTCTTTCCTGGGATATTTAAGGTGGAATGAAGTGGAGGTCCTTGTCAACAGAGCAGCCCTCAACTTTGGGGTGCTTGTGTCTTGCTGATTTTTCATTTTCCCAATTTATACCCCCATGAGTGGAAGTGCCCTATGCTCTCTAAGCTGTGTTTTTCAGATGTTTCAGGACACACCGTGCACTTCTCCAGAGTGGCTGTTGCCAATTTACATCCCGCCCATCAGCGTAGCAAGGCTCCCATTTCTCCATGGCCTGTCCTGCATTTCTGGTTTTGACACTTTTTTCAGCATGGCCCTTTTGACCGATGGGAAGCGAGACTTCTCTGTAGCGCTGATTTGCCTTTCCAGGTTGCTTGGTTGGCCAAAAAGGGCGTATGCGTTTTTTCCTGAATATATTCAGGAAAAAACGCATACGCCCTTTTTGGCCAAGGGCATCATTGTCAACGTTTTGCCGCTTTTCATGTGCTTTAAAGGCGATTCGTATCTACCTCCTGAAATCTGTTTCGTGCAATTCTGCCTTGATTTCAAATCCTCTTCTTTGCCTTCCCTCAATATATTTGTGGACGAGAGTTATCATTTATAACTCTGCAGGTTTGTGAATTGCAGTGCCCTGAACCTCCATTTTACAACTCGCTTTTTTGGGAGCTGGCCGCAAAAGCGCAGGATGGCTTCAGGCCCTGTTCTGGTTCCGGGGGGCAGGCTGAGCCTGTGGTTAATTCTTCTTCCTGATGGGAAAATAGAGTGACCTGTGCCTGTCCCGACACCAAGAGCTAGTCTCTCGTTGGTTCCCCGTCTTCCCGTTCATCCTCAGGACAAATTGCAACCTGTACGGAACAGGAGGTTAAAGGTGCTGATGCTCCAAGTAGGGAGATTGCTAGTAAAGTGGCTGGAATGGCGAACCCGGGCACAAGGAGATGAGAAATGAGGTGCGTTTTAGAAACCTTTCCCCATCACACGGTGTACCATCTTCTGGGTTTCTCATGCATGTTTTCGATGTAGGAAGATGCCCTTGAAGCTGGAGATTTGGGACCCATGCGATGGGTACCACGCAGTATTCCTTTAAAGGGTCTGCGTTTGCTCACCCAACCTCACCAAACCTCTCAGCCCCAAGAGTGTCCACCCTTATGTCTCATCCAGCTGTGGGTCTAGATATGGTCAATCCAGGTTGCATCACAGCCCCTGAACTCATTGTGTAAGAATTTCTATCTCTTTCACTGTCGTTGTTTCATGGGTTTTTCAAAGTAATTTATTTTCATAATGGGGTTTAGCTGCTTTTCACGGCTGTGTTTATGCCGCTTTCCACCCACTTGACACACTAACAGAGAGATATCAATACATAGGCTTTAAGATTATTACTAGTCAGATATATTCTTGTGCGGTGAATAGGGCGTGTTGAGTCCAGTTCTCTGAGCAAGGAGTAGGTCTTGTCTACTACATATTGGGTTTATGGAACGGTATCTGAGCTAATTTGATACCCTTGTTTTATGTATCACCCCACCTCACCTTTCCCGTTAAGCAGCCATAGTGTGTTTTCTGCATGTGTGACTCTGTTCTGTTTTGTAATTCAGTTCAAGTGTAACGGTTTTTACATTCCCTCTATCAGTGATACCTTAGGAGAAGTGTCCTTTTCTGTGTGACTTATTTCACTTAGAATCGTCGTACCTAAATCCACTCATCATGCTGCTACTAACCTTATGACATTGATTTCATGGCTGAGTGATATTCCATTGTACATAAGGACCACAACTTCTTTATCCATTTTTCTCTTTCCTGGGATATTTAAGGTGGAATGAAGTGGAGGTCCTTGTCAACAGAGCAGCCCTCAACTTTGGGGTGCTTGTGTCTTGCTGATTTTTCATTTTCCCAATTTATACCCCCATGAGTGGAAGTGCCCTATGCTCTCTAAGCTGTGTTTTTCAGATGTTTCAGGACACACCGTGCACTTCTCCAGAGTGGCTGTTGCCAATTTACATCCCGCCCATCAGCGTAGCAAGGCTCCCATTTCTCCATGGCCTGTCCTGCATTTCTGGTTTTGACACTTTTTTCAGCATGGCCCTTTTGACCGATGGGAAGCGAGACTTCTCTGTAGCGCTGATTTACCTTTCCAGGTTGCTTGGTTGGCCAAAAAGGGCGTATGCGTTTTTTCCTGAATATATTCAGGAAAAAACGCATACGCCCTTTTTGGCCAAGGGCCTCATTGTCAACGTTTTGCCGCTTTTCATGTGCTTTAAAGGCGATTCGTATCTACCTCCTGAAATCTGTTTCGTGCAATTCTGCCTTGATTTCAAATCCTCTTCTTTGCCTTCCCTCAATATATTTGTGGACGAGAGTTATCATTTATAACTCTGCAGGTTTGTGAATTGCAGTGCCCTGAACCTCCATTTTACAACTCGCTTTTTTGGGAGCTGGCCGCAAAAGCGCAGGATGGCTTCAGGCCCTGTTCTGGTTCCGGGGGGCAGGCTGAGCCTGTGGTTAATTCTTCTTCCTGATGGGAAAATAGAGTGACCTGTGCCTGTCCCGACACCAAGAGCTAGTCTCTCGTTGGTTCCCCGTCTTCCAGTTCATCCTCAGGACAAATTGCAACCTGTACGGAACAGGAGGTTAAAGGTGCTGATGCTCCAAGTAGGGAGATTGCTAGTAAAGTGGCTGGAATGGCGAACCCGGGCACAAGGAGATGAGAAATGAGGTGCGTTTTAGAAACCTTTCCCCATCACACGGTGTACCATCTTCTGGGTTTCTCATGCATGTTTTCGATGTAGGAAGATGCCCTTGAAGCTGGAGATTTGGGACCCATGCGATGGGTACCACGCAGTATTCCTTTAAAGGGTCTGCGTTTGCTCACCCAACCTCACCAAACCTCTCAGCCCCAAGAGTGTCCACCCTTATGTCTCATCCAGCTGTGGGTCTAGATATGGTCAATCCAGGTTGCATCACAGACCCTGAACTCATTGTGTAAGAATTTCTATCTCTTTCACTGTCGTTGTTTCATGGGTTTTTCAAAGTAATTTATTTTCATAATGGGGTTTAGCTGCTTTTCACGGCTGTGTTTATGCCGCTTTCCACCCACTTGACACACTAACAGAGAGATATCAATACATAGGCTTTAAGATTATTACTAGTCAGATATATTCTTGTGCGGTGAATAGGGCGTGTTGAGTCCAGTTCTCTGAGCAAGGAGTAGGTCTTGTCTACTACATATTGGGTTTATGGAACGGTATCTGAGCTAATTTGATACCCTTGTTTTATGTATCACCCCACCTCACCTTTCCCGTTAAGCAGCCATAGTGTGTTTTCTGCATGTGTGACTCTGTTCTGTTTTGTAATTCAGTTCAAGTGTAACGGTTTTTACATTCCCTCTATCAGTGATACCTTAGGAGAAGTGTCCTTTTCTGTGTGACTTATTTCACTTAGAATCGTCGTACCTAAATCCACTCATCATGCTGCTACTAACCTTATGACATTGATTTCATGGCTGAGTGATATTCCATTGTACATAAGGACCACAACTTCTTTATCCATTTTTCTCTTTCCTGGGATATTTAAGGTGGAATGAAGTGGAGGTCCTTGTCAACAGAGCAGCCCTCAACTTTGGGGTGCTTGTGTCTTGCTGATTTTTCATTTTCCCAATTTATACCCCCATGAGTGGAAGTGCCCTATGCTCTCTAAGCTGTGTTTTTCAGATGTTTCAGGACACACCGTGCACTTCTCCAGAGTGGCTGTTGCCAATTTACATCCCGCCCATCAGCGTAGCAAGGCTCCCATTTCTCCATGGCCTGTCCTGCATTTCTGGTTTTGACACTTTTTTCAGCATGGCCCTTTTGACCGATGGGAAGCGAGACTTCTCTGTAGCGCTGATTTACCTTTCCAGGTTGCTTGGTTGGCCAAAAAGGGCGTATGCGTTTTTTCCTGAATATATTCAGGAAAAAACGCATACGCCCTTTTTGGCCAAGGGCCTCATTGTCAACGTTTTGCCGCTTTTCATGTGCTTTAAAGGCGATTCGTATCTACCTCCTGAAATCTGTTTCGTGCAATTCTGCCTTGATTTCAAATCCTCTTCTTTGCCTTCCCTCAATATATTTGTGGACGAGAGTTATCATTTATAACTCTGCAGGTTTGTGAATTGCAGTGCCCTGAACCTCCATTTTACAACTCGCTTTTTTGGGAGCTGGCCGCAAAAGCGCAGGATGGCTTCAGGCCCTGTTCTGGTTCCGGGGGGCAGGCTGAGCCTGTGGTTAATTCTTCTTCCTGATGGGAAAATAGAGTGACCTGTGCCTGTCCCGACACCAAGAGCTAGTCTCTCGTTGGTTCCCCGTCTTCCCGTTCATCCTCAGGACAAATTGCAACCTGTACGGAACAGGAGGTTAAAGGTGCTGATGCTCCAAGTAGGGAGATTGCTAGTAAAGTGGCTGGAATGGCGAACCCGGGCACAAGGAGATGAGAAATGAGGTGCGTTTTAGAAACCTTTCCCCATCACACGGTGTACCATCTTCTGGGTTTCTCATGCATGTTTTCGATGTAGGAAGATGCCCTTGAAGCTGGAGATTTGGGACCCATGCGATGGGTACCACGCAGTATTCCTTTAAAGGGTCTGCGTTTGCTCACCCAACCTCACCAAACCTCTCAGCCCCAAGAGTGTCCACCCTTATGTCTCATCCAGCTGTGGGTCTAGATATGGTCAATCCAGGTTGCATCACAGCCCCTGAACTCATTGTGTAAGAATTTCTATCTCTTTCACTGTCGTTGTTTCATGGGTTTTTCAAAGTAATTTATTTTCATAATGGGGTTTAGCTGCTTTTCACGGCTGTGTTTATGCCGCTTTCCACCCACTTGACACACTAACAGAGAGATATCAATACATAGGCTTTAAGATTATTACTAGTCAGATATATTCTTGTGCGGTGAATAGGGCGTGTTGAGTCCAGTTCTCTGAGCAAGGAGTAGGTCTTGTCTACTACATATTGGGTTTATGGAACGGTATCTGAGCTAATTTGATACCCTTGTTTTATGTATCACCCCACCTCACCTTTCCCGTTAAGCAGCCATAGTGTGTTTTCTGCATGTGTGACTCTGTTCTGTTTTGTAATTCAGTTCAAGTGTAACGGTTTTTACATTCCCTCTATCAGTGATACCTTAGGAGAAGTGTCCTTTTCTGTGTGACTTATTTCACTTAGAATCGTCGTACCTAAATCCACTCATCATGCTGCTACTAACCTTATGACATTGATTTCATGGCTGAGTGATATTCCATTGTACATAAGGACCACAACTTCTTTATCCATTTTTCTCTTTCCTTGGATATTTAAGGTGGAATGAAGTGGAGGTCCTTGTCAACAGAGCAGCCCTCAACTTTGGGGTGCTTGTGTCTTGCTGATTTTTCATTTTCCCAATTTATACCCCCATGAGTGGAAGTGCCCTATGCTCTCTAAGCTGTGTTTTTCAGATGTTTCAGGACACACCGTGCACTTCTCCAGAGTGGCTGTTGCCAATTTACATCCCGCCCATCAGCGTAGCAAGGCTCCCATTTCTCCATGGCCTGTCCTGCATTTCTGGTTTTGACACTTTTTTCAGCATGGCCCTTTTGACCGATGGGAAGCGAGACTTCTCTGTAGCGCTGATTTGCCTTTCCAGGTTGCTTGGTTGGCCAAAAAGGGCGTATGCGTTTTTTCCTGAATATATTCAGGAAAAAACGCATACGCCCTTTCTGGCCAAGGGCCTCATTGTCAACGTTTTGCCGCTTTTCATGTGCTTTAAAGGCGATTCGTATCTACCTCCTGAAATCTGTTTCGTGCAATTCTGCCTTGATTTCAAATCCTCTTCTTTGCCTTCCCTCAATATATTTGTGGACGAGAGTTATCATTTATAACTCTGCAGGTTTGTGAATTGCAGTGCCCTGAACCTCCATTTTACAACTCGCTTTTTTGGGAGCTGGCCGCAAAAGCGCAGGATGGCTTCAGGCCCTGTTCTGGTTCCGGGGGGCAGGCTGAGCCTGTGGTTAATTCTTCTTCCTGATGGGAAAATAGAGTGACCTGTGCCTGTCCCGACACCAAGAGCTAGTCTCTCGTTGGTTCCCCGTCTTCCCGTTCATCCTCAGGACAAATTGCAACCTGTACGGAACAGGAGGTTAAAGGTGCTGATGCTCCAAGTAGGGAGATTGCTAGTAAAGTGGCTGGAATGGCGAACCCGGGCACAAGGAGATGAGAAATGAGGTGCGTTTTAGAAACCTTTCCCCATCACACGGTGTACCATCTTCTGGGTTTCTCATGCATGTTTTCGATGTAGGAAGATGCCCTTGAAGCTGGAGATTTGGGACCCATGCGATGGGTACCACGCAGTATTCCTTTAAAGGGTCTGCGTTTGCTCACCCAACCTCACCAAACCTCTCAGCCCCAAGAGTGTCCACCCTTATGTCTCATCCAGCTGTGGGTCTAGATATGGTCAATCCAGGTTGCATCACAGCCCCTGAACTCATTGTGTAAGAATTTCTATCTCTTTCACTGTCGTTGTTTCATGGGTTTTTCAAAGTAATTTATTTTCATAATGGGGTTTAGCTGCTTTTCACGGCTGTGTTTATGCCGCTTTCCACCCACTTGACACACTAACAGAGAGATATCAATACATAGGCTTTAAGATTATTACTAGTCAGATATATTCTTGTGCGGTGAATAGGGCGTGTTGAGTCCAGTTCTCTGAGCAAGGAGTAGGTCTTGTCTACTACATATTGGGTTTATGGAACGGTATCTGAGCTAATTTGATACCCTTGTTTTATGTATCACCCCACCTCACCTTTCCCGTTAAGCAGCCATAGTGTGTTTTCTGCATGTGTGACTCTGTTCTGTTTTGTAATTCAGTTCAAGTGTAACGGTTTTTACATTCCCTCTATCAGTGATACCTTAGGAGAAGTGTCCTTTTCTGTGTGACTTATTTCACTTAGAATCGTCGTACCTAAATCCACTCATCATGCTGCTACTAACCTTATGACATTGATTTCATGGCTGAGTGATATTCCATTGTACATAAGGACCACAACTTCTTTATCCATTTTTCTCTTTCCTGGGATATTTAAGGTGGAATGAAGTGGAGGTCCTTGTCAACAGAGCAGCCCTCAACTTTGGGGTGCTTGTGTCTTGCTGATTTTTCATTTTCCCAATTTATACCCCCATGAGTGGAAGTGCCCTATGCTCTCTAAGCTGTGTTTTTCAGATGTTTCAGGACACACCGTGCACTTCTCCAGAGTGGCTGTTGCCAATTTACATCCCGCCCATCAGCGTAGCAAGGCTCCCATTTCTCCATGGCCTGTCCTGCATTTCTGGTTTTGACACTTTTTTCAGCATGGCCCTTTTGACCGATGGGAAGCGAGACTTCTCTGTAGCGCTGATTTGCCTTTCCAGGTTGCTTGGTTGGCCAAAAAGGGCGTATGCGTTTTTTCCTGAATATATTCAGGAAAAAACGCATACGCCCTTTTTGGCCAAGGGCATCATTGTCAACGTTTTGCCGCTTTTCATGTGCTTTAAAGGCGATTCGTATCTACCTCCTGAAATCTGTTTCGTGCAATTCTGCCTTGATTTCAAATCCTCTTCTTTGCCTTCCCTCAATATATTTGTGGACGAGAGTTATCATTTATAACTCCGCAGGTTTGTGAATTGCAGTGCCCTGAACCTCCATTTTACAACTCGCTTTTTTGGGAGCTGGCCGCAAAAGTGCAGGATGGCTTCAGGCCCTGTTCTGGTTCCGGGGGGCAGGCTGAGCCTGTGGTTAATTCTTCTTCCTGATGGGAAAATAGAGTGACCTGTGCCTGTCCCGACACCAAGAGCTAGTCTCTCGTTGGTTCCCCGTCTTCCCGTTCATCCTCAGGACAAATTGCAACCTGTACGGAACAGGAGGTTAAAGGTGCTGATGCTCCAAGTAGGGAGATTGCTAGTAAAGGGGCTGGAATGGCGAACCCGGGCACAAGGAGATGAGAAATGAGGTGCGTTTTAGAAACCTTTCCCCATCACACGGTGTACCATCTTCTGGGTTTCTCATGCATGTTTTCGATGTAGGAAGATGCCCTTGAAGCTGGAGATTTGGGACCCATGCGATGGGTACCACGCAGTATTCCTTTAAAGGGTCTGCGTTTGCTCACCCAACCTCACCAAACCTCTCAGCCCCAAGAGTGTCCACCCTTATGTCTCATCCAGCTGTGGGTCTAGATATGGTCAATCCAGGTTGCATCACAGCCCCTGAACTCATTGTGTAAGAATTTCTATCTCTTTCACTGTCGTTGTTTCATGGGTTTTTCAAAGTAATTTATTTTCATAATGGGGTTTAGCTGCTTTTCACGGCTGTGTTTATGCCGCTTTCCACCCACTTGACACACTAACAGAGAGATATCAATACATAGGCTTTAAGATTATTACTAGTCAGATATATTCTTGTGCGGTGAATAGGGCGTGTTGAGTCCAGTTCTCTGAGCAAGGAGTAGGTCTTGTCTACTACATATTGGGTTTATGGAACGGTATCTGAGCTAATTTGATACCCTTGTTTTATGTATCACCCCACCTCACCTTTCCCGTTAAGCAGCCATAGTGTGTTTTCTGCATGTGTGACTCTGTTCTGTTTTGTAATTCAGTTCAAGTGTAACGGTTTTTACATTCCCTCTATCAGTGATACCTTAGGAGAAGTGTCCTTTTCTGTGTGACTTATTTCACTTAGAATCGTCGTACCTAAATCCACTCATCATGCTGCTACTAACATTATGACATTGATTTCATGGCTGAGTGATATTCCATTGTACATAAGGACCACAACTTCTTTATCCATTTTTCTCTTTCCTGGGATATTTAAGGTGGAATGAAGTGGAGGTCCTTGTCAACAGAGCAGCCCTCAACTTTGGGGTGCTTGTGTCTTGCTGATTTTTCATTTTCCCAATTTATACCCCCATGAGTGGAAGTGCCCTATGCTCTCTAAGCTGTGTTTTTCAGATGTTTCAGGACACACCGTACACTTCTCCAGAGTGGCTGTTGGCAATTTACATCCCGCCCATCAGTGTAGCAAGGCTCCCATTTCTCCATGGCCTGTCCTGCATTTCTGGTTTTGACACTTTTTTAAGCATGGCCCTTTTGACCGATGGGAAGCGAGACTTCTCTGTAGCGCTGATTTGCCTTTCCAGGTTGCTTGGTTGGCCAAAAAGGGCGTATGCGTTTTTTCCTGAATATATTCAGGAAAAAACGCATACGCCCTTTCTGGCCAAGGGCCTCATTGTCAACGTTTTGCCGCTTTTCATGTGCTTTAAAGGCGATTCGTATCTACCTCCTGAAATCTGTTTCGTGCAATTCTGCCTTGATTTCAAATCCTCTTCTTTGCCTTCCCTCAATATATTTGTGGACGAGAGTTATCATTTATAACTCTGCAGGTTTGTGAATTGCAGTGCCCTGAACCTCCATTTTACAACTCGCTTTTTTGGGAGCTGGCCGCAAAAGCGCAGGATGGCTTCAGGCCCTGTTCTGGTTCCGGGGGGCAGGCTGAGCCTGTGGTTAATTCTTCTTCCTGATGGGAAAATAGAGTGACCTGTGCCTGTCCCGACACCAAGAGCTAGTCTCTCGTTGGTTCCCCGTCTTCCCGTTCATCCTCAGGACAAATTGCAACCTGTACGGAACAGGAGGTTAAAGGTGCTGATGCTCCAAGTAGGGAGATTGCTAGTAAAGTGGCTGGAATGGCGAACCCGGGCACAAGGAGATGAGAAATGAGGTGCGTTTTAGAAACCTTTCCCCATCACACGGTGTACCATCTTCTGGGTTTCTCATGCATGTTTTCGATGTAGGAAGATGCCCTTGAAGCTGGAGATTTGGGACCCATGCGATGGGTACCACGCAGTATTCCTTTAAAGGGTCTGCGTTTGCTCACCCAACCTCACCAAACCTCTCAGCCCCAAGAGTGTCCACCCTTATGTCTCATCCAGCTGTGGGTCTAGATATGGTCAATCCAGGTTGCATCACAGCCCCTGAACTCATTGTGTAAGAATTTCTATCTCTTTCACTGTCGTTGTTTCATGGGTTTTTCAAAGTAATTTATTTTCATAATGGGGTTTAGCTGCTTTTCACGGCTGTGTTTATGCCGCTTTCCACCCACTTGACACACTAACAGAGAGATATCAATACATAGGCTTTAAGATTATTACTAGTCAGATATATTCTTGTGCGGTGAATAGGGCGTGTTGAGTCCAGTTCTCTGAGCAAGGAGTAGGTCTTGTCTACTACATATTGGGTTTATGGAACGGTATCTGAGCTAATTTGATACCCTTGTTTTATGTATCACCCCACCTCACCTTTCCCGTTAAGCAGCCATAGTGTGTTTTCTGCATGTGTGACTCTGTTCTGTTTTGTAATTCAGTTCAAGTGTAACGGTTTTTACATTCCCTCCATCAGTGATACCTTAGGAGAAGTGTCCTTTTCTGTGTGACTTATTTCACTTAGAATCGTCGTACCTAAATCCACTCATCATGCTGCTACTAACATTATGACATTGATTTCATGGCTGAGTGATATTCCATTGTACATAAGGACCACAACTTCTTTATCCATTTTTCTCTTTCCTGGGATATTTAAGGTGGAATGAAGTGGAGGTCCTTGTCAACAGAGCAGCCCTCAACTTTGGGGTGCTTGTGTCTTGCTGATTTTTCATTTTCCCAATTTATACCCCCATGAGTGGAAGTGCCCTATGCTCTCTAAGCTGTGTTTTTCAGATGTTTCAGGACACACCGTGCACTTCTCCAGAGTGGCTGTTGCCAATTTACATCCCGCCCATCAGCGTAGCAAGGCTCCCATTTCTCCATGGCCTGTCCTGCATTTCTGGTTTTGACACTTTTTTCAGCATGGCCCTTTTGACCGATGGGAAGCGAGACTTCTCTGTAGCGCTGATTTGCCTTTCCAGGTTGCTTGGTTGGCCAAAAAGGGCGTATGCGTTTTTTCCTGAATATATTCAGGAAAAAACGCATACGCCCTTTTTGGCCAAGGGCATCATTGTCAACGTTTTGCCGCTTTTCATGTGCTTTAAAGGCGATTCGTATCTACCTCCTGAAATCTGTTTCGTGCAATTCTGCCTTGATTTCAAATCCTCTTCTTTGCCTTCCCTCAATATATTTGTGGACGAGTGTTATCATTTATAACTCTGCAGGTTTGTGAATTGCAGTGCCCTGAACCTCGATTTTACAACTCGCTTTTTTGGGAGCTGGCCGCAAAAGCGCAGGATGGCTTCAGGCCCTGTTCTGGTTCCGGGGGGCAGGCTGAGCCTGTGGTTAATTCTTCTTCCTGATGGGAAAATAGAGTGACCTGTGCCTGTCCCGACACCAAGAGCTAGTCTCTCGTTGGTTCCCCGTCTTCCCGTTCATCCTCAGGACAAATTGCAACCTGTACGGAACAGGAGGTTAAAGGTGCTGATGCTCCAAGTAGGGAGATTGCTAGTAAAGAGGCTGGAATGGCGAACCCGGGCACAAGGAGATGAGAAATGAGGTGCGTTTTAGAAACCTTTCCCCATCACACGGTGTACCATCTTCTGGGTTTCTCATGCATGTTTTCGATGTAGGAAGATGCCCTTGAAGCTGGAGATTTGGGCCCCATGCGATGGGTACCACGCAGTATTCCTTTAAAGGGTCTGCGTTTGCTCACCCAACCTCACCAAAACTCTCAGCCCCAAGAGTGTCCACCCTTATGTCTCATCCAGCTGTGGGTCTAGATATGGTCAATCCAGGTTGCATCACAGCCCCTGAACTCATTGTGTAAGAATTTCTATCTCTTTCACTGTCGTTGTTTCATGGGTTTTTCAAAGTAATTTATTTTCATAATGGGGTTTAGCTGCTTTTCACGGCTGTGTTTATGCCGCTTTCCACCCACTTGACACACTAACAGAGAGATATCAATACATAGGCTTTAAGATTATTACTAGTCAGATATATTCTTGTGCGGTGAATAGGGCGTGTTGAGTCCAGTTCTCTGAGCAAGGAGTAGGTCTTGTCTACTACATATTGGGTTTATGGAACGGTATCTGAGCTAATTTGATACCCTTGTTTTATGTATCACCCCACCTCACCTTTCCCGTTAAGCAGCCATAGTGTGTTTTCTGCATGTGTGACTCTGTTCTGTTTTGTAATTCAGTTCAAGTGTAACGGTTTTTACATTCCCTCTATCAGTGATACCTTATGAGAAGTGTCCTTTTCTGTGTGACTTATTTCACTTAGAATCGTCGTACCTAAATCCACTCATCATGCTGCTACTAGCCTTATGACATTGATTTCATGGCTGAGTGATATTCCATTGTACATAAGGACCACAACTTCTTTATCCATTTTTCTCTTTCCTTGGATATTTAAGGTGGAATGAAGTGGAGGTCCTTGTCAACAGAGCAGCCCTCAACTTTGGGGTGCTTGTGTCTTGCTGATTTTTCATTTTCCCAATTTATACCCCCATGAGTGGAAGTGCCCTATGCTCTCTAAGCTGTGTTTTTCAGATGTTTCAGGACACACCGTGCACTTCTCCAGAGTGGCTGTTGCCAATTTACATCCCGCCCATCAGCGTAGCAAGGCTCCCATTTCTCCATGGCCTGTCCTGCATTTCTGGTTTTGACACTTTTTTCAGCATGGCCCTTTTGACCGATGGGAAGCGAGACTTCTCTGTAGCGCTGATTTGCCTTTCCAGGTTGCTTGGTTGGCCAAAAAGGGCGTATGCGTTTTTTCCTGAATATATTCAGGAAAAAACGCATACGCCCTTTTTGGCCAAGGGCATCATTGTCAACGTTTTGCCGCTTTTCATGTGCTTTAAAGGCGATTCGTATCTACCTCCTGAAATCTGTTTCGTGCAATTCTGCCTTGATTTCAAATCCTCTTCTTTGCCTTCCCTCAATATATTTGTGGACGAGAGTTATCATTTATAACTCTGCAGGTTTGTGAATTGCAGTGCCCTGAACCTCCATTTTACAACTCGCTTTTTTGGGAGCTGGCCGCAAAAGCGCAGGATGGCTTCAGGCCCTGTTCTGGTTCCGGGGGGCAGGCTGAGCCTGTGGTTAATTCTTCTTCCTGATGGGAAAATAGAGTGACCTGTGCCTGTCCCGACACCAAGAGCTAGTCTCTCGTTGGTTCCCCGTCTTCCCGTTCATCCTCAGGACAAATTGCAACCTGTACGGAACAGGAGGTTAAAGGTGCTGATGCTCCAAGTAGGGAGATTGCTAGTAAAGTGGCTGGAATGGCGAACCCGGGCACAAGGAGATGAGAAATGAGGTGCGTTTTAGAAACCTTTCCCCATCACACGGTGTACCATCTTCTGGGTTTCTCATGCATGTTTTCGATGTAGGAAGATGCCCTTGAAGCTGGAGATTTGGGACCCATGCGATGGGTACCACGCAGTATTCCTTTAAAGGGTCTGCGTTTGCTCACCCAACCTCACCAAACCTCTCAGCCCCAAGAGTGTCCACCCTTATGTCTCATCCAGCTGTGGGTCTAGATATGGTCAATCCAGGTTGCATCACAGCCCCTGAACTCATTGTGTAAGAATTTCTATCTCTTTCACTGTCGTTGTTTCATGGGTTTTTCAAAGTAATTTATTTTCATAATGGGGTTTAGCTGCTTTTCACGGCTGTGTTTATGCCGCTTTCCACCCACTTGACACACTAACAGAGAGATATCAATACATAGGCTTTAAGATTATTACTAGTCAGATATATTCTTGTGCGGTGAATAGGGCGTGTTGAGTCCAGTTCTCTGAGCAAGGAGTAGGTCTTGTCTACTACATATTGGGTTTATGGAACGGTATCTGAGCTAATTTGATACCCTTGTTTTATGTATCACCCCACCTCACCTTTCCCGTTAAGCAGCCATAGTGTGTTTTCTGCATGTGTGACTCTGTTCTGTTTTGTAATTCAGTTCAAGTGTAACGGTTTTTACATTCCCTCCATCAGTGATACCTTAGGAGAAGTGTCCTTTTCTGTGTGACTTATTTCACTTAGAATCGTCGTACCTAAATCCACTCATCATGCTGCTACTAACATTATGACATTGATTTCATGGCTGAGTGATATTCCATTGTACATAAGGACCACAACTTCTTTATCCATTTTTCTCTTTCCTGGGATATTTAAGGTGGAATGAAGTGGAGGTCCTTGTCAACAGAGCAGCCCTCAACTTTGGGGTGCTTGTGTCTTGCTGATTTTTCATTTTCCCAATTTATACCCCCATGAGTGGAAGTGCCCTATGCTCTCTAAGCTGTGTTTTTCAGATGTTTCAGGACACACCGTGCACTTCTCCAGAGTGGCTGTTGGCAATTTACATCCCGCCCATCAGTGTAGCAAGGCTCCCATTTCTCCATGGCCTGTCCTGCATTTCTGGTTTTGACACTTTTTTCAGCATGGCCCTTTTGACCGATGGGAAGCGAGACTTCTCTGTAGCGCTGATTTGCCTTTCCAGGTTGCTTGGTTGGCCAAAAAGGGCGTATGCGTTTTTTCCTGAATATATTCAGGAAAAAACGCATACGCCCTTTTTGGCCAAGGGCATCATTGTCAACGTTTTGCCGCTTTTCATGTGCTTTAAAGGCGATTCGTATCTACCTCCTGAAATCTGTTTCGTGCAATTCTGCCTTGATTTCAAATCCTCTTCTTTGCCTTCCCTCAATATATTTGTGGACGAGTGTTATCATTTATAACTCTGCAGGTTTGTGAATTGCAGTGCCCTGAACCTCGATTTTACAACTCGCTTTTTTGGGAGCTGGCCGCAAAAGCGCAGGATGGCTTCAGGCCCTGTTCTGGTTCCGGGGGGCAGGCTGAGCCTGTGGTTAATTCTTCTTCCTGATGGGAAAATAGAGTGACCTGTGCCTGTCCCGACACCAAGAGCTAGTCTCTCGTTGGTTCCCCGTCTTCCCGTTCATCCTCAGGACAAATTGCAACCTGTACGGAACAGGAGGTTAAAGGTGCTGATGCTCCAAGTAGGGAGATTGCTAGTAAAGAGGCTGGAATGGCGAACCCGGGCACAAGGAGATGAGAAATGAGGTGCGTTTTAGAAACCTTTCCCCATCACACGGTGTACCATCTTCTGGGTTTCTCATGCATGTTTTCGATGTAGGAAGATGCCCTTGAAGCTGGAGATTTGGGACCCATGCGATGGGTACCACGCAGTATTCCTTTAAAGGGTCTGCGTTTGCTCACCCAACCTCACCAAAACTCTCAGCCCCAAGAGTGTCCACCCTTATGTCTCATCCAGCTGTGGGTCTAGATATGGTCAATCCAGGTTGCATCACAGCCCCTGAACTCATTGTGTAAGAATTTCTATCTCTTTCACTGTCGTTGTTTCATGGGTTTTTCAAAGTAATTTATTTTCATAATGGGGTTTAGCTGCTTTTCACGGCTGTGTTTATGCCGCTTTCCACCCACTTGACACACTAACAGAGAGATATCAATACATAGGCTTTAAGATTATTACTAGTCAGATATATTCTTGTGCGGTGAATAGGGCGTGTTGAGTCCAGTTCTCTGAGCAAGGAGTAGGTCTTGTCTACTACATATTGGGTTTATGGAACGGTATCTGAGCTAATTTGATACCCTTGTTTTATGTATCACCCCACCTCACCTTTCCCGTTAAGCAGCCATAGTGTGTTTTCTGCATGTGTGACTCTGTTCTGTTTTGTAATTCAGTTCAAGTGTAACGGTTTTTACATTCCCTCTATCAGTGATACCTTAGGAGAAGTGTCCTTTTCTGTGTGACTTATTTCACTTAGAATCGTCGTACCTAAATCCACTCATCATGCTGCTACTAGCCTTATGACATTGATTTCATGGCTGAGTGATATTCCATTGTACATAAGGACCACAACTTCTTTATCCATTTTTCTCTTTCCTTGGATATTTAAGGTGGAATGAAGTGGAGGTCCTTGTCAACAGAGCAGCCCTCAACTTTGGGGTGCTTGTGTCTTGCTGATTTTTCATTTTCCCAATTTATACCCCCATGAGTGGAAGTGCCCTATGCTCTCTAAGCTGTGTTTTTCAGATGTTTCAGGACACACCGTGCACTTCTCCAGAGTGGCTGTTGCCAATTTACATCCCGCCCATCAGTGTAGCAAGGCTCCCATTTCTCCATGGCCTGTCCTGCATTTCTGGTTTTGACACTTTTTTCAGCATGGCCCTTTTGACCGATGGGAAGCGAGACTTCTCTGTAGCGCTGATTTGCCTTTCCAGGTTGCTTGGTTGGCCAAAAAGGGCGTATGCGTTTTTTCCTGAATATATTCAGGAAAAAACGCATACGCCCTTTTTGGCCAAGGGCCTCATTGTCAACGTTTTGCCGCTTTTCATGTGCTTTAAAGGCGATTCGTATCTACCTCCTGAAATCTGTTTCGTGCAATTCTGCCTTGATTTCAAATCCTCTTCTTTGCCTTCCCTCAATATATTTGTGGACGAGAGTTATCATTTATAACTCTGCAGGTTTGTGAATTGCAGTGCCCTGAACCTCCATTTTACAACTCGCTTTTTTGGGAGCTGGCCGCAAAAGCGCAGGATGGCTTCAGGCCCTGTTCTGGTTCCGGGGGGCAGGCTGAGCCTGTGGTTAATTCTTCTTCCTGATGGGAAAATAGAGTGACCTGTGCCTGTCCCGACACCAAGAGCTAGTCTCTCGTTGGTTCCCCGTCTTCCCGTTCATCCTCAGGACAAATTGCAACCTGTACGGAACAGGAGGTTAAAGGTGCTGATGCTCCAAGTAGGGAGATTGCTAGTAAAGTGGCTGGAATGGCGAACCCGGGCACAAGGAGATGAGAAATGAGGTGCGTTTTAGAAACCTTTCCCCATCACACGGTGTACCATCTTCTGGGTTTCTCATGCATGTTTTCGATGTAGGAAGATGCCCTTGAAGCTGGAGATTTGGGACCCATGCGATGGGTACCACGCAGTATTCCTTTAAAGGGTCTGCGTTTGCTCACCCAACCTCACCAAACCTCTCAGCCCCAAGAGTGTCCACCCTTATGTCTCATCCAGCTGTGGGTCTAGATATGGTCAATCCAGGTTGCATCACAGCCCCTGAACTCATTGTGTAAGAATTTCTATCTCTTTCACTGTCGTTGTTTCATGGGTTTTTCAAAGTAATTTATTTTCATAATGGGGTTTAGCTGCTTTTCACGGCTGTGTTTATGCCGCTTTCCACCCACTTGACACACTAACAGAGAGATATCAATACATAGGCTTTAAGATTATTACTAGTCAGATATATTCTTGTGCGGTGAATAGGGCGTGTTGAGTCCAGTTCTCTGAGCAAGGAGTAGGTCTTGTCTACTACATATTGGGTTTATGGAACGGTATCTGAGCTAATTTGATACCCTTGTTTTATGTATCACCCCACCTCACCTTTCCCGTTAAGCAGCCATAGTGTGTTTTCTGCATGTGTGACTCTGTTCTGTTTTGTAATTCAGTTCAAGTGTAACGGTTTTTACATTCCCTCCATCAGTGATACCTTATGAGAAGTGTCCTTTTCTGTGTGACTTATTTCACTTAGAATCGTCGTACCTAAATCCACTCATCATGCTGCTACTAGCCTTATGACATTGATTTCATGGCTGAGTGATATTCCATTGTACATAAGGACCACAACTTCTTTATCCATTTTTCTCTTTCCTTGGATATTTAAGGTGGAATGAAGTGGAGGTCCTTGTCAACAGAGCAGCCCTCAACTTTGGGGTGCTTGTGTCTTGCTGATTTTTCATTTTCCCAATTTATACCCCCATGAGTGGAAGTGCCCTATGCTCTCTAAGCTGTGTTTTTCAGATGTTTCAGGACACACCGTGCACTTCTCCAGAGTGGCTGTTGCCAATTTACATCCCGCCCATCAGCGTAGCAAGGCTCCCATTTCTCCATGGCCTGTCCTGCATTTCTGGTTTTGACACTTTTTTCAGCATGGCCCTTTTGACCGATGGGAAGCGAGACTTCTCTGTAGCGCTGATTTGCCTTTCCAGGTTGCTTGGTTGGCCAAAAAGGGCGTATGCGTTTTTTCCTGAATATATTCAGGAAAAAACGCATACGCCCTTTTTGGCCAAGGGCCTCATTGTCAACGTTTTGCCGCTTTTCATGTGCTTTAAAGGCGATTCGTATCTACCTCCTGAAATCTGTTTCGTGCAATTCTGCCTTGATTTCAAATCCTCTTCTTTGCCTTCCCTCAATATATTTGTGGACGAGAGTTATCATTTATAACTCTGCAGGTTTGTGAATTGCAGTGCCCTGAACCTCCATTTTACAACTCGCTTTTTTGGGAGCTGGCCGCAAAAGCGCAGGATGGCTTCAGGCCCTGTTCTGGTTCCGGGGGGCAGGCTGAGCCTGTGGTTAATTCTTCTTCCTGATGGGAAAATAGAGTGACCTGTGCCTGTCCCGACACCAAGAGCTAGTCTCTCGTTGGTTCCCCGTCTTCCCGTTCATCCTCAGGACAAATTGCAACCTGTACGGAACAGGAGGTTAAAGGTGCTGATGCTCCAAGTAGGGAGATTGCTAGTAAAGTGGCTGGAATGGCGAACCCGGGCACAAGGAGATGAGAAATGAGGTGCGTTTTAGAAACCTTTCCCCATCACACGGTGTACCATCTTCTGGGTTTCTCATGCATGTTTTCGATGTAGGAAGATGCCCTTGAAGCTGGAGATTTGGGACCCATGCGATGGGTACCACGCAGTATTCCTTTAAAGGGTCTGCGTTTGCTCACCCAACCTCACCAAACCTCTCAGCCCCAAGAGTGTCCACCCTTATGTCTCATCCAGCTGTGCGTCTAGATATGGTCAATCCAGGTTGCATCACAGCCCCTGAACTCATTGTGTAAGAATTTCTATCTCTTTCACTGTCGTTGTTTCATGGGTTTTTCAAAGTAATTTATTTTCATAATGGGGTTTAGCTGCTTTTCACGGCTGTGTTTATGCCGCTTTCCACCCACTTGACACACTAACAGAGAGATATCAATACATAGGCTTTAAGATTATTACTAGTCAGATATATTCTTGTGCGGTGAATAGGGCGTGTTGAGTCCAGTTCTCTGAGCAAGGAGTAGGTCTTGTCTACTACATATTGGGTTTATGGAACGGTATCTGAGCTAATTTGATACCCTTGTTTTATGTATCACCCCACCTCACCTTTCCCGTTAAGCAGCCATAGTGTGTTTTCTGCATGTGTGACTCTGTTCTGTTTTGTAATTCAGTTCAAGTGTAACGGTTTTTACATTCCCTCTATCAGTGATACCTTATGAGAAGTGTCCTTTTCTGTGTGACTTATTTCACTTAGAATCGTCGTACCTAAATCCACTCATCATGCTGCTACTAACCTTATGACATTGATTTCATGGCTGAGTGATATTCCATTGTACATAAGGACCACAACTTCTTTATCCATTTTTCTCTTTCCTTGGATATTTAAGGTGGAATGAAGTGGAGGTCCTTGTCAACAGAGCAGCCCTCAACTTTGGGGTGCTTGTGTCTTGCTGATTTTTCATTTTCCCAATTTATACCCCCATGAGTGGAAGTGCCCTATGCTCTCTAAGCTGTGTTTTTCAGATGTTTCAGGACACACCGTGCACTTCTCCAGAGTGGCTGTTGCCAATTTACATCCCGCCCATCAGCGTAGCAAGGCTCCCATTTCTCCATGGCCTGTCCTGCATTTCTGGTTTTGACACTTTTTTCAGCATGGCCCTTTTGACCGATGGGAAGCGAGACTTCTCTGTAGCGCTGATTTGCCTTTCCAGGTTGCTTGGTTGGCCAAAAAGGGCGTATGCGTTTTTTCCTGAATATATTCAGGAAAAAACGCATACGCCCTTTTTGGCCAAGGGCCTCATTGTCAACGTTTTGCCGCTTTTCATGTGCTTTAAAGGCGATTCGTATCTACCTCCTGAAATCTGTTTCGTGCAATTCTGCCTTGATTTCAAATCCTCTTCTTTGCCTTCCCTCAATATATTTGTGGACGAGAGTTATCATTTATAACTCTGCAGGTTTGTGAATTGCAGTGCCCTGAACCTCCATTTTACAACTCGCTTTTTTGGGAGCTGGCCGCAAAAGCGCAGGATGGCTTCAGGCCCTGTTCTGGTTCCGGGGGGCAGGCTGAGCCTGTGGTTAATTCTTCTTCCTGATGGGAAAATAGAGTGACCTGTGCCTGTCCCGACACCAAGAGCTAGTCTCTCGTTGGTTCCCCGTCTTCCCGTTCATCCTCAGGACAAATTGCAACCTGTACGGAACAGGAGGTTAAAGGTGCTGATGCTCCAAGTAGGGAGATTGCTAGTAAAGAGGCTGGAATGGCGAACCCGGGCACAAGGAGATGAGAAATGAGGTGCGTTTTAGAAACCTTTCCCCATCACACGGTGTACCATCTTCTGGGTTTCTCATGCATGTTTTCGATGTAGGAAGATGCCCTTGAAGCTGGAGATTTGGGACCCATGCGATGGGTACCACGCAGTATTCCTTTAAAGGGTCTGCGTTTGCTCACCCAACCTCACCAAAACTCTCAGCCCCAAGAGTGTCCACCCTTATGTCTCATCCAGCTGTGGGTCTAGATATGGTCAATCCAGGTTGCATCACAGCCCCTGAACTCATTGTGTAAGAATTTCTATCTCTTTCACTGTCGTTGTTTCATGGGTTTTTCAAAGTAATTTATTTTCATAATGGGGTTTAGCTGCTTTTCACGGCTGTGTTTATGCCGCTTTCCACCCACTTGACACACTAACAGAGAGATATCAATACATAGGCTTTAAGATTATTACTAGTCAGATATATTCTTGTGCGGTGAATAGGGCGTGTTGAGTCCAGTTCTCTGAGCAAGGAGTAGGTCTTGTCTACTACATATTGGGTTTATGGAACGGTATCTGAGCTAATTTGATACCCTTGTTTTATGTATCACCCCACCTCACCTTTCCCGTTAAGCAGCCATAGTGTGTTTTCTGCATGTGTGACTCTGTTCTGTTTTGTAATTCAGTTCAAGTGTAACGGTTTTTACATTCCCTCTATCAGTGATACCTTAGGAGAAGTGTCCTTTTCTGTGTGACTTATTTCACTTAGAATCGTCGTACCTAAATCCACTCATCATGCTGCTACTAGCCTTATGACATTGATTTCATGGCTGAGTGATATTCCATTGTACATAAGGACCACAACTTCTTTATCCATTTTTCTCTTTCCTTGGATATTTAAGGTGGAATGAAGTGGAGGTCCTTGTCAACAGAGCAGCCCTCAACTTTGGGGTGCTTGTGTCTTGCTGATTTTTCATTTTCCCAATTTATACCCCCATGAGTGGAAGTGCCCTATGCTCTCTAAGCTGTGTTTTTCAGATGTTTCAGGACACACCGTGCACTTCTCCAGAGTGGCTGTTGCCAATTTACATCCCGCCCATCAGTGTAGCAAGGCTCCCATTTCTCCATGGCCTGTCCTGCATTTCTGGTTTTGACACTTTTTTCAGCATGGCCCTTTTGACCGATGGGAAGCGAGACTTCTCTGTAGCGCTGATTTGCCTTTCCAGGTTGCTTGGTTGGCCAAAAAGGGCGTATGCGTTTTTTCCTGAATATATTCAGGAAAAAACGCATACGCCCTTTTTGGCCAAGGGCCTCATTGTCAACGTTTTGCCGCTTTTCATGTGCTTTAAAGGCGATTCGTATCTACCTCCTGAAATCTGTTTCGTGCAATTCTGCCTTGATTTCAAATCCTCTTCTTTGCCTTCCCTCAATATATTTGTGGACGAGAGTTATCATTTATAACTCTGCAGGTTTGTGAATTGCAGTGCCCTGAACCTCCATTTTACAACTCGCTTTTTTGGGAGCTGGCCGCAAAAGCGCAGGATGGCTTCAGGCCCTGTTCTGGTTCCGGGGGGCAGGCTGAGCCTGTGGTTAATTCTTCTTCCTGATGGGAAAATAGAGTGACCTGTGCCTGTCCCGACACCAAGAGCTAGTCTCTCGTTGGTTCCCCGTCTTCCCGTTCATCCTCAGGACAAATTGCAACCTGTACGGAACAGGAGGTTAAAGGTGCTGATGCTCCAAGTAGGGAGATTGCTAGTAAAGTGGCTGGAATGGCGAACCCGGGCACAAGGAGATGAGAAATGAGGTGCGTTTTAGAAACCTTTCCCCATCACACGGTGTACCATCTTCTGGGTTTCTCATGCATGTTTTCGATGTAGGAAGATGCCCTTGAAGCTGGAGATTTGGGACCCATGCGATGGGTACCACGCAGTATTCCTTTAAAGGGTCTGCGTTTGCTCACCCAACCTCACCAAACCTCTCAGCCCCAAGAGTGTCCACCCTTATGTCTCATCCAGCTGTGGGTCTAGATATGGTCAATCCAGGTTGCATCACAGCCCCTGAACTCATTGTGTAAGAATTTCTATCTCTTTCACTGTCGTTGTTTCATGGGTTTTTCAAAGTAATTTATTTTCATAATGGGGTTTAGCTGCTTTTCACGGCTGTGTTTATGCCGCTTTCCACCCACTTGACACACTAACAGAGAGATATCAATACATAGGCTTTAAGATTATTACTAGTCAGATATATTCTTGTGCGGTGAATAGGGCGTGTTGAGTCCAGTTCTCTGAGCAAGGAGTAGGTCTTGTCTACTACATATTGGGTTTATGGAACGGTATCTGAGCTAATTTGATACCCTTGTTTTATGTATCACCCCACCTCACCTTTCCCGTTAAGCAGCCATAGTGTGTTTTCTGCATGTGTGACTCTGTTCTGTTTTGTAATTCAGTTCAAGTGTAACGGTTTTTACATTCCCTCCATCAGTGATACCTTATGAGAAGTGTCCTTTTCTGTGTGACTTATTTCACTTAGAATCGTCGTACCTAAATCCACTCATCATGCTGCTACTAGCCTTATGACATTGATTTCATGGCTGAGTGATATTCCATTGTACATAAGGACCACAACTTCTTTATCCATTTTTCTCTTTCCTTGGATATTTAAGGTGGAATGAAGTGGAGGTCCTTGTCAACAGAGCAGCCCTCAACTTTGGGGTGCTTGTGTCTTGCTGATTTTTCATTTTCCCAATTTATACCCCCATGAGTGGAAGTGCCCTATGCTCTCTAAGCTGTGTTTTTCAGATGTTTCAGGACACACCGTGCACTTCTCCAGAGTGGCTGTTGCCAATTTACATCCCGCCCATCAGCGTAGCAAGGCTCCCATTTCTCCATGGCCTGTCCTGCATTTCTGGTTTTGACACTTTTTTCAGCATGGCCCTTTTGACCGATGGGAAGCGAGACTTCTCTGTAGCGCTGATTTGCCTTTCCAGGTTGCTTGGTTGGCCAAAAAGGGCGTATGCGTTTTTTCCTGAATATATTCAGGAAAAAACGCATACGCCCTTTTTGGCCAAGGGCCTCATTGTCAACGTTTTGCCGCTTTTCATGTGCTTTAAAGGCGATTCGTATCTACCTCCTGAAATCTGTTTCGTGCAATTCTGCCTTGATTTCAAATCCTCTTCTTTGCCTTCCCTCAATATATTTGTGGACGAGAGTTATCATTTATAACTCTGCAGGTTTGTGAATTGCAGTGCCCTGAACCTCCATTTTACAACTCGCTTTTTTGGGAGCTGGCCGCAAAAGCGCAGGATGGCTTCAGGCCCTGTTCTGGTTCCGGGGGGCAGGCTGAGCCTGTGGTTAATTCTTCTTCCTGATGGGAAAATAGAGTGACCTGTGCCTGTCCCGACACCAAGAGCTAGTCTCTCGTTGGTTCCCCGTCTTCCCGTTCATCCTCAGGACAAATTGCAACCTGTACGGAACAGGAGGTTAAAGGTGCTGATGCTCCAAGTAGGGAGATTGCTAGTAAAGTGGCTGGAATGGCGAACCCGGGCACAAGGAGATGAGAAATGAGGTGCGTTTTAGAAACCTTTCCCCATCACACGGTGTACCATCTTCTGGGTTTCTCATGCATGTTTTCGATGTAGGAAGATGCCCTTGAAGCTGGAGATTTGGGACCCATGCGATGGGTACCACGCAGTATTCCTTTAAAGGGTCTGCGTTTGCTCACCCAACCTCACCAAACCTCTCAGCCCCAAGAGTGTCCACCCTTATGTCTCATCCAGCTGTGCGTCTAGATATGGTCAATCCAGGTTGCATCACAGCCCCTGAACTCATTGTGTAAGAATTTCTATCTCTTTCACTGTCGTTGTTTCATGGGTTTTTCAAAGTAATTTATTTTCATAATGGGGTTTAGCTGCTTTTCACGGCTGTGTTTATGCCGCTTTCCACCCACTTGACACACTAACAGAGAGATATCAATACATAGGCTTTAAGATTATTACTAGTCAGATATATTCTTGTGCGGTGAATAGGGCGTGTTGAGTCCAGTTCTCTGAGCAAGGAGTAGGTCTTGTCTACTACATATTGGGTTTATGGAACGGTATCTGAGCTAATTTGATACCCTTGTTTTATGTATCACCCCACCTCACCTTTCCCGTTAAGCAGCCATAGTGTGTTTTCTGCATGTGTGACTCTGTTCTGTTTTGTAATTCAGTTCAAGTGTAACGGTTTTTACATTCCCTCTATCAGTGATACCTTATGAGAAGTGTCCTTTTCTGTGTGACTTATTTCACTTAGAATCGTCGTACCTAAATCCACTCATCATGCTGCTACTAACCTTATGACATTGATTTCATGGCTGAGTGATATTCCATTGTACATAAGGACCACAACTTCTTTATCCATTTTTCTCTTTCCTTGGATATTTAAGGTGGAATGAAGTGGAGGTCCTTGTCAACAGAGCAGCCCTCAACTTTGGGGTGCTTGTGTCTTGCTGATTTTTCATTTTCCCAATTTATACCCCCATGAGTGGAAGTGCCCTATGCTCTCTAAGCTGTGTTTTTCAGATGTTTCAGGACACACCGTGCACTTCTCCAGAGTGGCTGTTGCCAATTTACATCCCGCCCATCAGCGTAGCAAGGCTCCCATTTCTCCATGGCCTGTCCTGCATTTCTGGTTTTGACACTTTTTTCAGCATGGCCCTTTTGACCGATGGGAAGCGAGACTTCTCTGTAGCGCTGATTTGCCTTTCCAGGTTGCTTGGTTGGCCAAAAAGGGCGTATGCGTTTTTTCCTGAATATATTCAGGAAAAAACGCATACGCCCTTTTTGGCCAAGGGCCTCATTGTCAACGTTTTGCCGCTTTTCATGTGCTTTAAAGGCGATTCGTATCTACCTCCTGAAATCTGTTTCGTGCAATTCTGCCTTGATTTCAAATCCTCTTCTTTGCCTTCCCTCAATATATTTGTGGACGAGAGTTATCATTTATAACTCTGCAGGTTTGTGAATTGCAGTGCCCTGAACCTCCATTTTACAACTCGCTTTTTTGGGAGCTGGCCGCAAAAGCGCAGGATGGCTTCAGGCCCTGTTCTGGTTCCGGGGGGCAGGCTGAGCCTGTGGTTAATTCTTCTTCCTGATGGGAAAATAGAGTGACCTGTGCCTGTCCCGACACCAAGAGCTAGTCTCTCGTTGGTTCCCCGTCTTCCCGTTCATCCTCAGGACAAATTGCAACCTGTACGGAACAGGAGGTTAAAGGTGCTGATGCTCCAACTAGGGAGATTGCTAGTAAAGTGGCTGGAATGGCGAACCCGGGCACAAGGAGATGAGAAATGAGGTGCGTTTTAGAAACCTTTCCCCATCACACGGTGTACCATCTTCTGGGTTTCTCATGCATGTTTTCGATGTAGGAAGATGCCCTTGAAGCTGGAGATTTGGGACCCATGCGATGGGTACCACGCAGTATTCCTTTAAAGGGTCTGCGTTTGCTCACCCAACCTCACCAAACCTCTCAGCCCCAAGAGTGTCCACCCTTATGTCTCATCCAGCTGTGCGTCTAGATATGGTCAATCCAGGTTGCATCACAGCCCCTGAACTCATTGTGTAAGAATTTCTATCTCTTTCACTGTCGTTGTTTCATGGGTTTTTCAAAGTAATTTATTTTCATAATGGGGTTTAGCTGCTTTTCACGGCTGTGTTTATGCCGCTTTCCACCCACTTGACACACTAACAGAGAGATATCAATACATAGGCTTTAAGATTATTACTAGTCAGATATATTCTTGTGCGGTGAATAGGGCGTGTTGAGTCCAGTTCTCTGAGCAAGGAGTAGGTCTTGTCTACTACATATTGGGTTTATGGAACGGTATCTGAGCTAATTTGATACCCTTGTTTTATGTATCACCCCACCTCACCTTTCCCGTTAAGCAGCCATAGTGTGTTTTCTGCATGTGTGACTCTGTTCTGTTTTGTAATTCAGTTCAAGTGTAACGGTTTTTACATTCCCTCTATCAGTGATACCTTAGGAGAAGTGTCCTTTTCTGTGTGACTTATTTCACTTAGAATCGTCGTACCTAAATCCACTCATCATGCTGCTACTAGCCTTATGACATTGATTTCATGGCTGAGTGATATTCCATTGTACATAAGGACCACAACTTCTTTATCCATTTTTCTCTTTCCTTGGATATTTAAGGTGGAATGAAGTGGAGGTCCTTGTCAACAGAGCAGCCCTCAACTTTGGGGTGCTTGTGTCTTGCTGATTTTTCATTTTCCCAATTTATACCCCCATGAGTGGAAGTGCCCTATGCTCTCTAAGCTGTGTTTTTCAGATGTTTCAGGACACACCGTGCACTTCTCCAGAGTGGCTGTTGCCAATTTACATCCCGCCCATCAGTGTAGCAAGGCTCCCATTTCTCCATGGCCTGTCCTGCATTTCTGGTTTTGACACTTTTTTCAGCATGGCCCTTTTGACCGATGGGAAGCGAGACTTCTCTGTAGCGCTGATTTGCCTTTCCAGGTTGCTTGGTTGGCCAAAAAGGGCGTATGCGTTTTTTCCTGAATATATTCAGGAAAAAACGCATACGCCCTTTTTGGCCAAGGGCCTCATTGTCAACGTTTTGCCGCTTTTCATGTGCTTTAAAGGCGATTCGTATCTACCTCCTGAAATCTGTTTCGTGCAATTCTGCCTTGATTTCAAATCCTCTTCTTTGCCTTCCCTCAATATATTTGTGGACGAGAGTTATCATTTATAACTCTGCAGGTTTGTGAATTGCAGTGCCCTGAACCTCCATTTTACAACTCGCTTTTTTGGGAGCTGGCCGCAAAAGCGCAGGATGGCTTCAGGCCCTGTTCTGGTTCCGGGGGGCAGGCTGAGCCTGTGGTTAATTCTTCTTCCTGATGGGAAAATAGAGTGACCTGTGCCTGTCCCGACACCAAGAGCTAGTCTCTCGTTGGTTCCCCGTCTTCCCGTTCATCCTCAGGACAAATTGCAACCTGTACGGAACAGGAGGTTAAAGGTGCTGATGCTCCAAGTAGGGAGATTGCTAGTAAAGTGGCTGGAATGGCGAACCCGGGCACAAGGAGATGAGAAATGAGGTGCGTTTTAGAAACCTTTCCCCATCACACGGTGTACCATCTTCTGGGTTTCTCATGCATGTTTTCGATGTAGGAAGATGCCCTTGAAGCTGGAGATTTGGGACCCATGCGATGGGTACCACGCAGTATTCCTTTAAAGGGTCTGCGTTTGCTCACCCAACCTCACCAAACCTCTCAGCCCCAAGAGTGTCCACCCTTATGTCTCATCCAGCTGTGGGTCTAGATATGGTCAATCCAGGTTGCATCACAGCCCCTGAACTCATTGTGTAAGAATTTCTATCTCTTTCACTGTCGTTGTTTCATGGGTTTTTCAAAGTAATTTATTTTCATAATGGGGTTTAGCTGCTTTTCACGGCTGTGTTTATGCCGCTTTCCACCCACTTGACACACTAACAGAGAGATATCAATACATAGGCTTTAAGATTATTACTAGTCAGATATATTCTTGTGCGGTGAATAGGGCGTGTTGAGTCCAGTTCTCTGAGCAAGGAGTAGGTCTTGTCTACTACATATTGGGTTTATGGAACGGTATCTGAGCTAATTTGATACCCTTGTTTTATGTATCACCCCACCTCACCTTTCCCGTTAAGCAGCCATAGTGTGTTTTCTGCATGTGTGACTCTGTTCTGTTTTGTAATTCAGTTCAAGTGTAACGGTTTTTACATTCCCTCCATCAGTGATACCTTATGAGAAGTGTCCTTTTCTGTGTGACTTATTTCACTTAGAATCGTCGTACCTAAATCCACTCATCATGCTGCTACTAGCCTTATGACATTGATTTCATGGCTGAGTGATATTCCATTGTACATAAGGACCACAACTTCTTTATCCATTTTTCTCTTTCCTTGGATATTTAAGGTGGAATGAAGTGGAGGTCCTTGTCAACAGAGCAGCCCTCAACTTTGGGGTGCTTGTGTCTTGCTGATTTTTCATTTTCCCAATTTATACCCCCATGAGTGGAAGTGCCCTATGCTCTCTAAGCTGTGTTTTTCAGATGTTTCAGGACACACCGTGCACTTCTCCAGAGTGGCTGTTGCCAATTTACATCCCGCCCATCAGCGTAGCAAGGCTCCCATTTCTCCATGGCCTGTCCTGCATTTCTGGTTTTGACACTTTTTTCAGCATGGCCCTTTTGACCGATGGGAAGCGAGACTTCTCTGTAGCGCTGATTTGCCTTTCCAGGTTGCTTGGTTGGCCAAAAAGGGCGTATGCGTTTTTTCCTGAATATATTCAGGAAAAAACGCATACGCCCTTTTTGGCCAAGGGCCTCATTGTCAACGTTTTGCCGCTTTTCATGTGCTTTAAAGGCGATTCGTATCTACCTCCTGAAATCTGTTTCGTGCAATTCTGCCTTGATTTCAAATCCTCTTCTTTGCCTTCCCTCAATATATTTGTGGACGAGAGTTATCATTTATAACTCTGCAGGTTTGTGAATTGCAGTGCCCTGAACCTCCATTTTACAACTCGCTTTTTTGGGAGCTGGCCGCAAAAGCGCAGGATGGCTTCAGGCCCTGTTCTGGTTCCGGGGGGCAGGCTGAGCCTGTGGTTAATTCTTCTTCCTGATGGGAAAATAGAGTGACCTGTGCCTGTCCCGACACCAAGAGCTAGTCTCTCGTTGGTTCCCCGTCTTCCCGTTCATCCTCAGGACAAATTGCAACCTGTACGGAACAGGAGGTTAAAGGTGCTGATGCTCCAAGTAGGGAGATTGCTAGTAAAGTGGCTGGAATGGCGAACCCGGGCACAAGGAGATGAGAAATGAGGTGCGTTTTAGAAACCTTTCCCCATCACACGGTGTACCATCTTCTGGGTTTCTCATGCATGTTTTCGATGTAGGAAGATGCCCTTGAAGCTGGAGATTTGGGACCCATGCGATGGGTACCACGCAGTATTCCTTTAAAGGGTCTGCGTTTGCTCACCCAACCTCACCAAACCTCTCAGCCCCAAGAGTGTCCACCCTTATGTCTCATCCAGCTGTGCGTCTAGATATGGTCAATCCAGGTTGCATCACAGCCCCTGAACTCATTGTGTAAGAATTTCTATCTCTTTCACTGTCGTTGTTTCATGGGTTTTTCAAAGTAATTTATTTTCATAATGGGGTTTAGCTGCTTTTCACGGCTGTGTTTATGCCGCTTTCCACCCACTTGACACACTAACAGAGAGATATCAATACATAGGCTTTAAGATTATTACTAGTCAGATATATTCTTGTGCGGTGAATAGGGCGTGTTGAGTCCAGTTCTCTGAGCAAGGAGTAGGTCTTGTCTACTACATATTGGGTTTATGGAACGGTATCTGAGCTAATTTGATACCCTTGTTTTATGTATCACCCCACCTCACCTTTCCCGTTAAGCAGCCATAGTGTGTTTTCTGCATGTGTGACTCTGTTCTGTTTTGTAATTCAGTTCAAGTGTAACGGTTTTTACATTCCCTCTATCAGTGATACCTTATGAGAAGTGTCCTTTTCTGTGTGACTTATTTCACTTAGAATCGTCGTACCTAAATCCACTCATCATGCTGCTACTAACCTTATGACATTGATTTCATGGCTGAGTGATATTCCATTGTACATAAGGACCACAACTTCTTTATCCATTTTTCTCTTTCCTTGGATATTTAAGGTGGAATGAAGTGGAGGTCCTTGTCAACAGAGCAGCCCTCAACTTTGGGGTGCTTGTGTCTTGCTGATTTTTCATTTTCCCAATTTATACCCCCATGAGTGGAAGTGCCCTATGCTCTCTAAGCTGTGTTTTTCAGATGTTTCAGGACACACCGTGCACTTCTCCAGAGTGGCTGTTGCCAATTTACATCCCGCCCATCAGCGTAGCAAGGCTCCCATTTCTCCATGGCCTGTCCTGCATTTCTGGTTTTGACACTTTTTTCAGCATGGCCCTTTTGACCGATGGGAAGCGAGACTTCTCTGTAGCGCTGATTTGCCTTTCCAGGTTGCTTGGTTGGCCAAAAAGGGCGTATGCGTTTTTTCCTGAATATATTCAGGAAAAAACGCATACGCCCTTTTTGGCCAAGGGCCTCATTGTCAACGTTTTGCCGCTTTTCATGTGCTTTAAAGGCGATTCGTATCTACCTCCTGAAATCTGTTTCGTGCAATTCTGCCTTGATTTCAAATCCTCTTCTTTGCCTTCCCTCAATATATTTGTGGACGAGAGTTATCATTTATAACTCTGCAGGTTTGTGAATTGCAGTGCCCTGAACCTCCATTTTACAACTCGCTTTTTTGGGAGCTGGCCGCAAAAGCGCAGGATGGCTTCAGGCCCTGTTCTGGTTCCGGGGGGCAGGCTGAGCCTGTGGTTAATTCTTCTTCCTGATGGGAAAATAGAGTGACCTGTGCCTGTCCCGACACCAAGAGCTAGTCTCTCGTTGGTTCCCCGTCTTCCCGTTCATCCTCAGGACAAATTGCAACCTGTACGGAACAGGAGGTTAAAGGTGCTGATGCTCCAACTAGGGAGATTGCTAGTAAAGTGGCTGGAATGGCGAACCCGGGCACAAGGAGATGAGAAATGAGGTGCGTTTTAGAAACCTTTCCCCATCACACGGTGTACCATCTTCTGGGTTTCTCATGCATGTTTTCGATGTAGGAAGATGCCCTTGAAGCTGGAGATTTGGGACCCATGCGATGGGTACCACGCAGTATTCCTTTAAAGGGTCTGCGTTTGCTCACCCAACCTCACCAAACCTCTCAGCCCCAAGAGTGTCCACCCTTATGTCTCATCCAGCTGTGGGTCTAGATATGGTCAATCCAGGTTGCATCACAGCCCCTGAACTCATTGTGTAAGAATTTCTATCTCTTTCACTGTCGTTGTTTCATGGGTTTTTCAAAGTAATTTATTTTCATAATGGGGTTTAGCTGCTTTTCACGGCTGTGTTTATGCCGCTTTCCACCCACTTGACACACTAACAGAGAGATATCAATACATAGGCTTTAAGATTATTACTAGTCAGATATATTCTTGTGCGGTGAATAGGGCGTGTTGAGTCCAGTTCTCTGAGCAAGGAGTAGGTCTTGTCTACTACATATTGGGTTTATGGAACGGTATCTGAGCTAATTTGATACCCTTGTTTTATGTATCACCCCACCTCACCTTTCCCGTTAAGCAGCCATAGTGTGTTTTCTGCATGTGTGACTCTGTTCTGTTTTGTAATTCAGTTCAAGTGTAACGGTTTTTACATTCCCTCCATCAGTGATACCTTATGAGAAGTGTCCTTTTCTGTGTGACTTATTTCACTTAGAATCGTCGTACCTAAATCCACTCATCATGCTGCTACTAGCCTTATGACATTGATTTCATGGCTGAGTGATATTCCATTGTACATAAGGACCACAACTTCTTTATCCATTTTTCTCTTTCCTTGGATATTTAAGGTGGAATGAAGTGGAGGTCCTTGTCAACAGAGCAGCCCTCAACTTTGGGGTGCTTGTGTCTTGCTGATTTTTCATTTTCCCAATTTATACCCCCATGAGTGGAAGTGCCCTATGCTCTCTAAGCTGTGTTTTTCAGATGTTTCAGGACACACCGTGCACTTCTCCAGAGTGGCTGTTGCCAATTTACATCCCGCCCATCAGCGTAGCAAGGCTCCCATTTCTCCATGGCCTGTCCTGCATTTCTGGTTTTGACACTTTTTTCAGCATGGCCCTTTTGACCGATGGGAAGCGAGACTTCTCTGTAGCGCTGATTTGCCTTTCCAGGTTGCTTGGTTGGCCAAAAAGGGCGTATGCGTTTTTTCCTGAATATATTCAGGAAAAAACGCATACGCCCTTTTTGGCCAAGGGCATCATTGTCAACGTTTTGCCGCTTTTCATGTGCTTTAAAGGCGATTCGTATCTACCTCCTGAAATCTGTTTCGTGCAATTCTGCCTTGATTTCAAATCCTCTTCTTTGCCTTCCCTCAATATATTTGTGGACGAGAGTTATCATTTATAACTCTGCAGGTTTGTGAATTGCAGTGCCCTGAACCTCCATTTTACAACTCGCTTTTTTGGGAGCTGGCCGCAAAAGCGCAGGATGGCTTCAGGCCCTGTTCTGGTTCCGGGGGGCAGGCTGAGCCTGTGGTTAATTCTTCTTCCTGATGGGAAAATAGAGTGACCTGTGCCTGTCCCGACACCAAGAGCTAGTCTCTCGTTGGTTCCCCGTCTTCCCGTTCATCCTCAGGACAAATTGCAACCTGTACGGAACAGGAGGTTAAAGGTGCTGATGCTCCAAGTAGGGAGATTGCTAGTAAAGTGGCTGGAATGGCGAACCCGGGCACAAGGAGATGAGAAATGAGGTGCGTTTTAGAAACCTTTCCCCATCACACGGTGTACCATCTTCTGGGTTTCTCATGCATGTTTTCGATGTAGGAAGATGCCCTTGAAGCTGGAGATTTGGGACCCATGCGATGGGTACCACGCAGTATTCCTTTAAAGGGTCTGCGTTTGCTCACCCAACCTCACCAAACCTCTCAGCCCCAAGAGTGTCCACCCTTATGTCTCATCCAGCTGTGGGTCTAGATATGGTCAATCCAGGTTGCATCACAGCCCCTGAACTCATTGTGTAAGAATTTCTATCTCTTTCACTGTCGTTGTTTCATGGGTTTTTCAAAGTAATTTATTTTCATAATGGGGTTTAGCTGCTTTTCACGGCTGTGTTTATGCCGCTTTCCACCCACTTGACACACTAACAGAGAGATATCAATACATAGGCTGTAAGATTATTACTAGTCAGATATATTCTTGTGCGGTGAATAGGGCGTGTTGAGTCCAGTTCTCTGAGCAAGGAGTAGGTCTTGTCTACTACATATTGGGTTTATGGAACGGTATCTGAGCTAATTTGATACCCTTGTTTTATGTATCACCCCACCTCACCTTTCCCGTTAAGCAGCCATAGTGTGTTTTCTGCATGTGTGACTCTGTTCTGTTTTGTAATTCAGTTCAAGTGTAACGGTTTTTACATTCCCTCCATCAGTGATACCTTATGAGAAGTGTCCTTTTCTGTGTGACTTATTTCACTTAGAATCGTCGTACCTAAATCCACTCATCATGCTGCTACTAGCCTTATGACATTGATTTCATGGCTGAGTGATATTCCATTGTACATAAGGACCACAACTTCTTTATCCATTTTTCTCTTTCCTTGGATATTTAAGGTGGAATGAAGTGGAGGTCCTTGTCAACAGAGCAGCCCTCAACTTTGGGGTGCTTGTGTCTTGCTGATTTTTCATTTTCCCAATTTATACCCCCATGAGTGGAAGTGCCCTATGCTCTCTAAGCTGTGTTTTTCAGATGTTTCAGGACACACCGTGCACTTCTCCAGAGTGGCTGTTGCCAATTTACATCCCGCCCATCAGCGTAGCAAGGCTCCCATTTCTCCATGGCCTGTCCTGCATTTCTGGTTTTGACACTTTTTTCAGCATGGCCCTTTTGACCGATGGGAAGCGAGACTTCTCTGTAGCGCTGATTTGCCTTTCCAGGTTGCTTGGTTGGCCAAAAAGGGCGTATGCGTTTTTTCCTGAATATATTCAGGAAAAAACGCATACGCCCTTTTTGGCCAAGGGCATCATTGTCAACGTTTTGCCGCTTTTCATGTGCTTTAAAGGCGATTCGTATCTACCTCCTGAAATCTGTTTCGTGCAATTCTGCCTTGATTTCAAATCCTCTTCTTTGCCTTCCCTCAATATATTTGTGGACGAGAGTTATCATTTATAACTCTGCAGGTTTGTGAATTGCAGTGCCCTGAACCTCCATTTTACAACTCGCTTTTTTGGGAGCTGGCCGCAAAAGCGCAGGATGGCTTCAGGCCCTGTTCTGGTTCCGGGGGGCAGGCTGAGCCTGTGGTTAATTCTTCTTCCTGATGGGAAATTAGAGTGACCTGTGCCTGTCCCGACACCAAGAGCTAGTCTCTCGTTGGTTCCCCGTCTTCCCGTTCATCCTCAGGACAAATTGCAACCTGTACGGAACAGGAGGTTAAAGGTGCTGATGCTCCAAGTAGGGAGATTGCTAGTAAAGTGGCTGGAATGGCGAACCCGGGCACAAGGAGATGAGAAATGAGGTGCGTTTTAGAAACCTTTCCCCATCACACGGTGTACCATCTTCTGGGTTTCTCATGCATGTTTTCGATGTAGGAAGATGCCCTTGAAGCTGGAGATTTGGGACCCATGCGATGGGTACCACGCAGTATTCCTTTAAAGGGTCTGCGTTTGCTCACCCAACCTCACCAAACCTCTCAGCCCCAAGAGTGTCCACCCTTATGTCTCATCCAGCTGTGCGTCTAGATATGGTCAATCCAGGTTGCATCACAGCCCCTGAACTCATTGTGTAAGAATTTCTATCTCTTTCACTGTCGTTGTTTCATGGGTTTTTCAAAGTAATTTATTTTCATAATGGGGTTTAGCTGCTTTTCACGGCTGTGTTTATGCCGCTTTCCACCCACTTGACACACTAACAGAGAGATATCAATACATAGGCTTTAAGATTATTACTAGTCAGATATATTCTTGTGCGGTGAATAGGGCGTGTTGAGTCCAGTTCTCTGAGCAAGGAGTAGGTCTTGTCTACTACATATTGGGTTTATGGAACGGTATCTGAGCTAATTTGATACCCTTGTTTTATGTATCACCCCACCTCACCTTTCCCGTTAAGCAGCCATAGTGTGTTTTCTGCATGTGTGACTCTGTTCTGTTTTGTAATTCAGTTCAAGTGTAACGGTTTTTACATTCCCTCTATCAGTGATACCTTATGAGAAGTGTCCTTTTCTGTGTGACTTATTTCACTTAGAATCGTCGTACCTAAATCCACTCATCATGCTGCTACTAACCTTATGACATTGATTTCATGGCTGAGTGATATTCCATTGTACATAAGGACCACAACTTCTTTATCCATTTTTCTCTTTCCTTGGATATTTAAGGTGGAATGAAGTGGAGGTCCTTGTCAACAGAGCAGCCCTCAACTTTGGGGTGCTTGTGTCTTGCTGATTTTTCATTTTCCCAATTTATACCCCCATGAGTGGAAGTGCCCTATGCTCTCTAAGCTGTGTTTTTCAGATGTTTCAGGACACACCGTGCACTTCTCCAGAGTGGCTGTTGCCAATTTACATCCCGCCCATCAGCGTAGCAAGGCTCCCATTTCTCCATGGCCTGTCCTGCATTTCTGGTTTTGACACTTTTTTCAGCATGGCCCTTTTGACCGATGGGAAGCGAGACTTCTCTGTAGCGCTGATTTGCCTTTCCAGGTTGCTTGGTTGGCCAAAAAGGGCGTATGCGTTTTTTCCTGAATATATTCAGGAAAAAACGCATACGCCCTTTTTGGCCAAGGGCATCATTGTCAACGTTTTGCCGCTTTTCATGTGCTTTAAAGGCGATTCGTATCTACCTCCTGAAATCTGTTTCGTGCAATTCTGCCTTGATTTCAAATCCTCTTCTTTGCCTTCCCTCAATATATTTGTGGACGAGAGTTATCATTTATAACTCTGCAGGTTTGTGAATTGCAGTGCCCTGAACCTCCATTTTACAACTCGCTTTTTTGGGAGCTGGCCGCAAAAGCGCAGGATGGCTTCAGGCCCTGTTCTGGTTCCGGGGGGCAGGCTGAGCCTGTGGTTAATTCTTCTTCCTGATGGGAAAATAGAGTGACCTGTGCCTGTCCCGACACCAAGAGCTAGTCTCTCGTTGGTTCCCCGTCTTCCCGTTCATCCTCAGGACAAATTGCAACCTGTACGGAACAGGAGGTTAAAGGTGCTGATGCTCCAAGTAGGGAGATTGCTAGTAAAGTGGCTGGAATGGCGAACCCGGGCACAAGGAGATGAGAAATGAGGTGCGTTTTAGAAACCTTTCCCCATCACACGGTGTACCATCTTCTGGGTTTCTCATGCATGTTTTCGATGTAGGAAGATGCCCTTGAAGCTGGAGATTTGGGACCCATGCGATGGGTACCACGCAGTATTCCTTTAAAGGGTCTGCGTTTGCTCACCCAACCTCACCAAACCTCTCAGCCCCAAGAGTGTCCACCCTTATGTCTCATCCAGCTGTGGGTCTAGATATGGTCAATCCAGGTTGCATCACAGCCCCTGAACTCATTGTGTAAGAATTTCTATCTCTTTCACTGTCGTTGTTTCATGGGTTTTTCAAAGTAATTTATTTTCATAATGGGGTTTAGCTGCTTTTCACGGCTGTGTTTATGCCGCTTTCCACCCACTTGACACACTAACAGAGAGATATCAATACATAGGCTTTAAGATTATTACTAGTCAGATATATTCTTGTGCGGTGAATAGGGCGTGTTGAGTCCAGTTCTCTGAGCAAGGAGTAGGTCTTGTCTACTACATATTGGGTTTATGGAACGGTATCTGAGCTAATTTGATACCCTTGTTTTATGTATCACCCCACCTCACCTTTCCCGTTAAGCAGCCATAGTGTGTTTTCTGCATGTGTGACTCTGTTCTGTTTTGTAATTCAGTTCAAGTGTAACGGTTTTTACATTCCCTCTATCAGTGATACCTTATGAGAAGTGTCCTTTTCTGTGTGACTTATTTCACTTAGAATCGTCGTACCTAAATCCACTCATCATGCTGCTACTAGCCTTAAGACATTGATTTCATGGCTGAGTGATATTCCATTGTACATAAGGACCACAACTTCTTTATCCATTTTTCTCTTTCCTGGGATATTTAAGGTGGAATGAAGTGGAGGTCCTTGTCAACAGAGCAGCCCTCAACTTTGGGGTGCTTGTGTCTTGCTGATTTTTCATTTTCCCAATTTATACCCCCATGAGTGGAAGTGCCCTATGCTCTCTAAGCTGTGTTTTTCAGATGTTTCAGGACACACCGTACACTTCTCCAGAGTGGCTGTTGGCAATTTACATCCCGCCCATCAGCGTAGCAAGGCTCCCATTTCTCCATGGCCTGTCCTGCATTTCTGGTTTTGACACTTTTTTCAGCATGGCCCTTTTGACCGATGGGAAGCGAGACTTCTCTGTAGCGCTGATTTGCCTTTCCAGGTTGCTTGGTTGGCCAAAAAGGGCGTATGCGTTTTTTCCTGAATATATTCAGGAAAAAACGCATACGCCCTTTTTGGCCAAGGGCATCATTGTCAACGTTTTGCCGCTTTTCATGTGCTTTAAAGGCGATTCGTATCTACCTCCTGAAATCTGTTTCGTGCAATTCTGCCTTGATTTCAAATCCTCTTCTTTGCCTTCCCTCAATATATTTGTGGACGAGAGTTATCATTTATAACTCTGCAGGTTTGTGAATTGCAGTGCCCTGAACCTCCATTTTACAACTCGCTTTTTTGGGAGCTGGCCGCAAAAGCGCAGGATGGCTTCAGGCCCTGTTCTGGTTCCGGGGGGCAGGCTGAGCCTGTGGTTAATTCTTCTTCCTGATGGGAAAATAGAGTGACCTGTGCCTGTCCCGACACCAAGAGCTAGTCTCTCGTTGGTTCCCCGTCTTCCCGTTCATCCTCAGGACAAATTGCAACCTGTACGGAACAGGAGGTTAAAGGTGCTGATGCTCCAAGTAGGGAGATTGCTAGTAAAGTGGCTGGAATGGCGAACCCGGGCACAAGGAGATGAGAAATGAGGTGCGTTTTAGAAACCTTTCCCCATCACACGGTGTACCATCTTCTGGGTTTCTCATGCATGTTTTCGATGTAGGAAGATGCCCTTGAAGCTGGAGATTTGGGACCCATGCGATGGGTACCACGCAGTATTCCTTTAAAGGGTCTGCGTTTGCTCACCCAACCTCACCAAACCTCTCAGCCCCAAGAGTGTCCACCCTTATGTCTCATCCAGCTGTGCGTCTAGATATGGTCAATCCAGGTTGCATCACAGCCCCTGAACTCATTGTGTAAGAATTTCTATCTCTTTCACTGTCGTTGTTTCATGGGTTTTTCAAAGTAATTTATTTTCATAATGGGGTTTAGCTGCTTTTCACGGCTGTGTTTATGCCGCTTTACACCCACTTGACACACTAACAGAGAGATATCAATACATAGGCTTTAAGATTATTACTAGTCAGATATATTCTTGTGCGGTGAATAGGGCGTGCTGAGTCCAGTTCTCTGAGCAAGGAGTAGGTCTTGTCTACTACATATTGGGTTTATGGAACGGTATCTGAGCTAATTTGATACCCTTGTTTTATGTATCACCCCACCTCACCTTTCCCGTTAAGCAGCCATAGTGTGTTTTCTGCATGTGTGACTCTGTTCTGTTTTGTAATTCAGTTCAAGTGTAACGGTTTTTACATTCCCTCTATCAGTGATACCTTAGGAGAAGTGTCCTTTTCTGTGTGACTTATTTCACTTAGAATCGTCGTACCTAAATCCACTCATCATGCTGCTACTAGCCTTATGACATTGATTTCATGGCTGAGTGATATTCCATTGTACATAAGGACCACAACTTCTTTATCCATTTTTCTCTTTCCTTGGATATTTAAGGTGGAATGAAGTGGAGGTCCTTGTCAACAGAGCAGCCCTCAACTTTGGGGTGCTTGTGTCTTGCTGATTTTTCATTTTCCCAATTTATACCCCCATGAGTGGAAGTGCCCTATGCTCTCTAAGCTGTGTTTTTCAGATGTTTCAGGACACACCGTGCACTTCTCCAGAGTGGCTGTTGCCAATTTACATCCCGCCCATCAGCGTAGCAAGGCTCCCATTTCTCCATGGCCTGTCCTGCATTTCTGGTTTTGACACTTTTTTCAGCATGGCCCTTTTGACCGATGGGAAGCGAGACTTCTCTGTAGCGCTGATTTGCCTTTCCAGGTTGCTTGGTTGGCCAAAAAGGGCGTATGCGTTTTTTCCTGAATATATTCAGGAAAAAACGCATACGCCCTTTTTGGCCAAGGGCATCATTGTCAACGTTTTGCCGCTTTTCATGTGCTTTAAAGGCGATTCGTATCTACCTCCTGAAATCTGTTTCGTGCAATTCTGCCTTGATTTCAAATCCTCTTCTTTGCCTTCCCTCAATATATTTGTGGACGAGAGTTATCATTTATAACTCTGCAGGTTTGTGAATTGCAGTGCCCTGAACCTCCATTTTACAACTCGCTTTTTTGGGAGCTGGCCGCAAAAGCGCAGGATGGCTTCAGGCCCTGTTCTGGTTCCGGGGGGCAGGCTGAGCCTGTGGTTAATTCTTCTTCCTGATGGGAAAATAGAGTGACCTGTGCCTGTCCCGACACCAAGAGCTAGTCTCTCGTTGGTTCCCCGTCTTCCCGTTCATCCTCAGGACAAATTGCAACCTGTACGGAACAGGAGGTTAAAGGTGCTGATGCTCCAAGTAGGGAGATTGCTAGTAAAGTGGCTGGAATGGCGAACCCGGGCACAAGGAGATGAGAAATGAGGTGCGTTTTAGAAACCTTTCCCCATCACACGGTGTACCATCTTCTGGGTTTCTCATGCATGTTTTCGATGTAGGAAGATGCCCTTGAAGCTGGAGATTTGGGACCCATGCGATGGGTACCACGCAGTATTCCTTTAAAGGGTCTGCGTTTGCTCACCCAACCTCACCAAACCTCTCAGCCCCAAGAGTGTCCACCCTTATGTCTCATCCAGCTGTGCGTCTAGATATGGTCAATCCAGGTTGCATCACAGCCCCTGAACTCATTGTGTAAGAATTTCTATCTCTTTCACTGTCGTTGTTTCATGGGTTTTTCAAAGTAATTTATTTTCATAATGGGGTTTAGCTGCTTTTCACGGCTGTGTTTATGCCGCTTTCCACCCACTTGACACACTAACAGAGAGATATCAATACATAGGCTTTAAGATTATTACTAGTCAGATATATTCTTGTGCGGTGAGTAGGGCGTGTTGAGTCCAGTTCTCTGAGCAAGGAGTAGGTCTTGTCTACTACATATTGGGTTTATGGAACGGTATCTGAGCTAATTTGATACCCTTGTTTTATGTATCACCCCACCTCACCTTTCCCGTTAAGCAGCCATAGTGTGTTTTCTGCATGTGTGACTCTGTTCTGTTTTGTAATTCAGTTCAAGTGTAACGGTTTTTACATTCCCTCTATCAGTGATACCTTATGAGAAGTGTCCTTTTCTGTGTGACTTATTTCACTTAGAATCGTCGTACCTAAATCCACTCATCATGCTGCTACTAGCCTTATGACATTGATTTCATGGCTGAGTGATATTCCATTGTACATAAGGACCACAACTTCTTTATCCATTTTTCTCTTTCCTTGGATATTTAAGGTGGAATGAAGTGGAGGTCCTTGTCAACAGAGCAGCCCTCAACTTTGGGGTGCTTGTGTCTTGCTGATTTTTCATTTTCCCAATTTATACCCCCATGAGTGGAAGTGCCCTATGCTCTCTAAGCTGTGTTTTTCAGATGTTTCAGGACACACCGTGCACTTCTCCAGAGTGGCTGTTGCCAATTTACATCCCGCCCATCAGCGTAGCAAGGCTCCCATTTCTCCATGGCCTGTCCTGCATTTCTGGTTTTGACACTTTTTTCAGCATGGCCCTTTTGACCGATGGGAAGCGAGACTTCTCTGTAGCGCTGATTTGCCTTTCCAGGTTGCTTGGTTGGCCAAAAAGGGCGTATGCGTTTTTTCCTGAATATATTCAGGAAAAAACGCATACGCCCTTTTTGGCCAAGGGCCTCATTGTCAACGTTTTGCCGCTTTTCATGTGCTTTAAAGGCGATTCGTATCTACCTCCTGAAATCTGTTTCGTGCAATTCTGCCTTGATTTCAAATCCTCTTCTTTGCCTTCCCTCAATATATTTGTGGACGAGAGTTATCATTTATAACTCTGCAGGTTTGTGAATTGCAGTGCCCTGAACCTCCATTTTACAACTCGCTTTTTTGGGAGCTGGCCGCAAAAGCGCAGGATGGCTTCAGGCCCTGTTCTGGTTCCGGGGGGCAGGCTGAGCCTGTGGTTAATTCTTCTTCCTGATGGGAAAATAGAGTGACCTGTGCCTGTCCCGACACCAAGAGCTAGTCTCTCGTTGGTTCCCCGTCTTCCCGTTCATCCTCAGGACAAATTGCAACCTGTACGGAACAGGAGGTTAAAGGTGCTGATGCTCCAAGTAGGGAGATTGCTAGTAAAGTGGCTGGAATGGCGAACCCGGGCACAAGGAGATGAGAAATGAGGTGCGTTTTAGAAACCTTTCCCCATCACACGGTGTACCATCTTCTGGGTTTCTCATGCATGTTTTCGATGTAGGAAGATGCCCTTGAAGCTGGAGATTTGGGACCCATGCGATGGGTACCACGCAGTATTCCTTTAAAGGGTCTGCGTTTGCTCACCCAACCTCACCAAACCTCTCAGCCCCAAGAGTGTCCACCCTTATGTCTCATCCAGCTGTGGGTCTAGATATGGTCAATCCAGGTTGCATCACAGCCCCTGAACTCATTGTGTAAGAATTTCTATCTCTTTCACTGTCGTTGTTTCATGGGTTTTTCAAAGTAATTTATTTTCATAATGGGGTTTAGCTGCTTTTCACGGCTGTGTTTATGCCGCTTTCCACCCACTTGACACACTAACAGAGAGATATCAATACATAGGCTTTAAGATTATTACTAGTCAGATATATTCTTGTGCGGTGAATAGGGCGTGTTGAGTCCAGTTCTCTGAGCAAGGAGTAGGTCTTGTCTACTACATATTGGGTTTATGGAACGGTATCTGAGCTAATTTGATACCCTTGTTTTATGTATCACCCCACCTCACCTTTCCCGTTAAGCAGCCATAGTGTGTTTTCTGCATGTGTGACTCTGTTCTGTTTTGTAATTCAGTTCAAGTGTAACGGTTTTTACATTCCCTCTATCAGTGATACCTTAGGAGAAGTGTCCTTTTCTGTGTGACTTATTTCACTTAGAATCGTCGTACCTAAATCCACTCATCATGCTGCTACTAACATTATGACATTGATTTCATGGCTGAGTGATATTCCATTGTACATAAGGACCACAACTTCTTTATCCATTTTTCTCTTTCCTGGGATATTTAAGGTGGAATGAAGTGGAGGTCCTTGTCAACAGAGCAGCCCTCAACTTTGGGGTGCTTGTGTCTTGCTGATTTTTCATTTTCCCAATTTATACCCCCATGAGTGGAAGTGCCCTATGCTCTCTAAGCTGTGTTTTTCAGATGTTTCAGGACACACCGTGCACTTCTCCAGAGTGGCTGTTGGCAATTTACATCCCGCCCATCAGTGTAGCAAGGCTCCCATTTCTCCATGGCCTGTCCTGCATTTCTGGTTTTGACACTTTTTTCAGCATGGCCCTTTTGACCGATGGGAAGCGAGACTTCTCTGTAGCGCTGATTTGCCTTTCCAGGTTGCTTGGTTGGCCAAAAAGGGCGTATGCGTTTTTTCCTGAATATATTCAGGAAAAAACGCATACGCCCTTTTTGGCCAAGGGCATCATTGTCAACGTTTTGCCGCTTTTCATGTGCTTTAAAGGCGATTCGTATCTACCTCCTGAAATCTGTTTCGTGCAATTCTGCCTTGATTTCAAATCCTCTTCTTTGCCTTCCCTCAATATATTTGTGGACGAGAGTTATCATTTATAACTCTGCAGGTTTGTGAATTGCAGTGCCCTGAACCTCCATTTTACAACTCGCTTTTTTGGGAGCTGGCCGCAAAAGCGCAGGATGGCTTCAGGCCCTGTTCTGGTTCCGGGGGGCAGGCTGAGCCTGTGGTTAATTCTTCTTCCTGATGGGAAAATGGAGTGACCTGTGCCTGTCCCAACACCAAGAGCTAGTCTCTCGTTGGTTCCCCGTCTTCCCGTTCATCCTCAGGACAAATTGCAACCTGTACGGAACAGGAGGTTAAAGGTGCTGATGCTCCAAGTAGGGAGATTGCTAGTAGAGTGGCTGGAATGGCGAACCCGGGCACAAGGAGATGAGAAATGAGGTGCGTTTTAGAAACCTTTCCCCATCACACGGTGTACCATCTTCTGGGTTTCTCATGCATGTTTTCGATGTAGGAAGATGCCCTTGAAGCTGGAGATTTGGGACCCATGCGATGGGTACCACGCAGTATTACTTTAAAGGGTCTGCGTTTGCTCACCCAACCTCACCAAACCTCTCAGCCCCAAGAGTGTCCACCCTTATGTCTCATCCAGCTGTGGGTCTAGATATGGTCAATCCAGGTTGCATCACAGCCCCTGAACTCATTGTGTAAGAATTTCTATCTCTTTCACTGTCGTTGTTTCATGGGTTTTTCAAAGTAATTTATTTTCATAATGGGGTTTAGCTGCTTTTCACGGCTGTGTTTATGCCGCTTTCCACCCACTTGACACACTAACAGAGAGATATCAATACATAGGCTTTAAGATTATTACTAGTCAGATATATTCTTGTGCGGTGAATAGGGCGTGTTGAGTCCAGTTCTCTGAGCAAGGAGTAGGTCTTGTCTACTACATATTGGGTTTATGGAACGGTATCTGAGCTAATTTGATACCCTTGTTTTATGTATCACCCCACCTCACCTTTCCCGTTAAGCAGCCATAGTGTGTTTTCTGCATGTGTGACTCTGTTCTGTTTTGTAATTCAGTTCAAGTGTAACGGTTTTTACATTCCCTCTATCAGTGATACCTTAGGAGAAGTGTCCTTTTCTGTGTGACTTATTTCACTTAGAATCGTCGTACCTAAATCCACTCATCATGCTGCTACTAACATTATGACATTGATTTCATGGCTGAGTGATATTCCATTGTACATAAGGACCACAACTTCTTTATCCATTTTTCTCTTTCCTGGGATATTTAAGGTGGAATGAAGTGGAGGTCCTTGTCAACAGAGCAGCCCTCAACTTTGGGGTGCTTGTGTCTTGCTGATTTTTAATTTTCCCAATTTATACCCCCATGAGTGGAAGTGCCCTATGCTCTCTAAGCTGTGTTTTTCAGATGTTTCAGGACACACCGTACACTTCTCCAGAGTGGCTGTTGGCAATTTACATCCCGCCCATCAGTGTAGCAAGGCTCCCATTTCTCCATGGCCTGTCCTGCATTTCTGGTTTTGACACTTTTTTCAGCATGGCCCTTTTGACCGATGGGAAGCGAGACTTCTCTGTAGCGCTGATTTGCCTTTCCAGGTTGCTTGGTTGGCCAAAAAGGGCGTATGCGTTTTTTCCTGAATATATTCAGGAAAAAACGCATACGCCCTTTTTGGCCAAGGGCATCATTGTCAACGTTTTGCCGCTTTTCATGTGCTTTAAAGGCGATTCGTATCTACCTCCTGAAATCTGTTTCGTGCAATTCTGCCTTGATTTCAAATCCTCTTCTTTGCCTTCCCTCAATATATTTGTGGACGAGAGTTATCATTTATAACTCTGCAGGTTTGTGAATTGCAGTGCCCTGAACCTCCATTTTACAACTCGCTTTTTTGGGAGCTGGCCGCAAAAGCGCAGGATGGCTTCAGGCCCTGTTCTGGTTCCGGGGGGCAGGCTGAGCCTGTGGTTAATTCTTCTTCCTGATGGGAAAATGGAGTGACCTGTGCCTGTCCCGACACCAAGAGCTAGTCTCTCGTTGGTTCCCCGTCTTCCCGTTCATCCTCAGGACAAATTGCAACCTGTACGGAACAGGAGGTTAAAGGTGCTGATGCTCCAAGTAGGGAGATTGCTAGTAAAGTGGCTGGAATGGCGAACCCGGGCACAAGGAGATGAGAAATGAGGTGCGTTTTAGAAACCTTTCCCCATCACACGGTGTACCATCTTCTGGGTTTCTCATGCATGTTTTCGATGTAGGAAGATGCCCTTGAAGCTGGAGATTTGGGACCCATGCGATGGGTACCACGCAGTATTACTTTAAAGGGTCTGCGTTTGCTCACCCAACCTCACCAAACCTCTCAGCCCCAAGAGTGTCCACCCTTATGTCTCATCCAGCTGTGGGTCTAGATATGGTCAATCCAGGTTGCATCACAGCCCCTGAACTCATTGTGTAAGAATTTCTATCTCTTTCACTGTCGTTGTTTCATGGGTTTTTCAAAGTAATTTATTTTCATAATGGGGTTTAGCTGCTTTTCACGGCTGTGTTTATGCCGCTTTCCACCCACTTGACACACTAACAGAGAGATATCAATACATAGGCTTTAAGATTATTACTAGTCAGATATATTCTTGTGCGGTGAATAGGGCGTGTTGAGTCCAGTTCTCTGAGCAAGGAGTAGGTCTTGTCTACTACATATTGGGTTTATGGAACGGTATCTGAGCTAATTTGATACCCTTGTTTTATGTATCACCCCACCTCACCTTTCCCGTTAAGCAGCCATAGTGTGTTTTCCGCACGTGTGACTCTGTTCTGTTTTGTAATTCAGTTCAAGTGTAACGGTTTTTACATTCCCTCTATCAGTGATACCTTAGGAGAAGTGTCCTTTTCTGTGTGACTTATTTCACTTAGAATCGTCGTACCTAAATCCACTCATCATGCTGCTACTAACATTATGACATTGATTTCATGGCTGAGTGATATTCCATTGTACATAAGGACCACAACTTCTTTATCCATTTTTCTCTTTCCTGGGATATTTAAGGTGGAATGAAGTGGAGGTCCTTGTCAACAGAGCAGCCCTCAACTTTGGGGTGCTTGTGTCTTGCTGATTTTTCATTTTCCCAATTTATACCCCCATGAGTGGAAGTGCCCTATGCTCTCTAAGCTGTGTTTTTCAGATGTTTCAGGACACACCGTACACTTCTCCAGAGTGGCTGTTGGCAATTTACATCCCGCCCATCAGTGTAGCAAGGCTCCCATTTCTCCATGGCCTGTCCTGCATTTCTGGTTTTGACACTTTTTTCAGCATGGCCCTTTTGACCGATGGGAAGCGAGACTTCTCTGTAGCGCTGATTTGCCTTTCCAGGTTGCTTGGTTGGCCAAAAAGGGCGTATGCGTTTTTTCCTGAATATATTCAGGAAAAAACGCATACGCCCTTTTTGGCCAAGGGCATCATTGTCAACGTTTTGCCGCTTTTCATGTGCTTTAAAGGCGATTCGTATCTACCTCCTGAAATCTGTTTCGTGCAATTCTGCCTTGATTTCAAATCCTCTTCTTTGCCTTCCCTCAATATATTTGTGGACGAGAGTTATCATTTATAACTCTGCAGGTTTGTGAATTGCAGTGCCCTGAACCTCCATTTTACAACTCGCTTTTTTGGGAGCTGGCCGCAAAAGCGCAGGATGGCTTCAGGCCCTGTTCTGGTTCCGGGGGGCAGGCTGAGCCTGTGGTTAATTCTTCTTCCTGATGGGAAAATGGAGTGACCTGTGCCTGTCCCGACACCAAGAGCTAGTCTCTCGTTGGTTCCCCGTCTTCCCGTTCATCCTCAGGACAAATTGCAACCTGTACGGAACAGGAGGTTAAAGGTGCTGATGCTCCAAGTAGGGAGATTGCTAGTAAAGTGGCTGGAATGGCGAACCCGGGCACAAGGAGATGAGAAATGAGGTGCGTTTTAGAAACCTTTCCCCATCACATGGTGTACCATCTTCTGGGTTTCTCATGCATGTTTTCGATGTAGGAAGATGCCCTTGAAGCTGGAGATTTGGGACCCATGCGATGGGTACCACGCAGTATTACTTTAAAGGGTCTGCGTTTGCTCACCCAACCTCACCAAACCTCTCAGCCCCAAGAGTGTCCACCCTTATGTCTCATCCAGCTGTGGGTCTAGATATGGTCAATCCAGGTTGCATCACAGCCCCTGAACTCATTGTGTAAGAATTTCTATCTCTTTCACTGTCGTTGTTTCATGGGTTTTTCAAAGTAATTTATTTTCATAATGGGGTTTAGCTGCTTTTCACGGCTGTGTTTATGCCGCTTTCCACCCACTTGACACACTAACAGAGAGATATCAATACATAGGCTTTAAGATTATTACTAGTCAGATATATTCTTGTGCGGTGAATAGGGCGTGTTGAGTCCAGTTCTCTGAGCAAGGAGTAGGTCTTGTCTACTACATATTGGGTTTATGGAACGGTATCTGAGCTAATTTGATACCCTTGTTTTATGTATCACCCCACCTCACCTTTCCCGTTAAGCAGCCATAGTGTGTTTTCCGCACGTGTGACTCTGTTCTGTTTTGTAATTCAGTTCAAGTGTAACGGTTTTTACATTCCCTCTATCAGTGATACCTTATGAGAAGTGTCTTTTTCTGCGTGACTTATTTCACTTAGAATCGTCGTACCTAAATCCACTCATCATGCTGCTACTAACATTATGACATTGATTTCATGGCTGAGTGATATTCCATTGTACATAAGGACCACAACTTCTTTATCCATTTTTCTCTTTCCTGGGATATTTAAGGTGGAATGAAGTGGAGGTCCTTGTCAACAGAGCAGCCCTCAACTTTGGGGTGCTTGTGTCTTGCTGATTTTTCATTTTCCCAATTTATACCCCCATGAGTGGAAGTGCCCTATGCTCTCTAAGCTGTGTTTTTCAGATGTTTCAGGACACACCGTGCACTTCTCCAGAGTGGCTGTTGGCAATTTACATCCCGCCCATCAGTGTAGCAAGGCTCCCATTTCTCCATGGCCTGTCCTGCATTTCTGGTTTTGACACTTTTTTCAGCATGGCCCTTTTGACCGATGGGAAGCGAGACTTCTCTGTAGCGCTGATTTGCCTTTCCAGGTTGCTTGGTTGGCCAAAAAGGGCGTATGCGTTTTTTCCTGAATATATTCAGGAAAAAACGCATACGCCCTTTTTGGCCAAGGGCATCATTGTCAACGTTTTGCCGCTTTTCATGTGCTTTAAAGGCGATTCGTATCTACCTCCTGAAATCTGTTTCGTGCAATTCTGCCTTGATTTCAAATCCTCTTCTTTGCCTTCCCTCAATATATTTGTGGACGAGAGTTATCATTTATAACTCTGCAGGTTTGTGAATTGCAGTGCCCTGAACCTCCATTTTACAACTCGCTTTTTTGGGAGCTGGCCGCAAAAGCGCAGGATGGCTTCAGGCCCTGTTCTGGTTCCGGGGGGCAGGCTGAGCCTGTGGTTAATTCTTCTTCCTGATGGGAAAATGGAGTGACCTGTGCCTGTCCCGACACCAAGAGCTAGTCTCTCGTTGGTTCCCCGTCTTCCCGTTCATCCTCAGGACAAATTGCAACCTGTACGGAACAGGAGGTTAAAGGTGCTGATGCTCCAAGTAGGGAGATTGCTAGTAAAGTGGCTGGAATGGCGAACCCGGGCACAAGGAGATGAGAAATGAGGTGCGTTTTAGAAACCTTTCCCCATCACACGGTGTACCATCTTCTGGGTTTCTCATGCATGTTTTCGATGTAGGAAGATGCCCTTGAAGCTGGAGATTTGGGACCCATGCGATGGGTACCACGCAGTATTACTTTAAAGGGTCTGCGTTTGCTCACCCAACCTCACCAAACCTCTCAGCCCCAAGAGTGTCCACCCTTATGTCTCATCCAGCTGTGGGTCTAGATATGGTCAATCCAGGTTGCATCACAGCCCCTGAACTCATTGTGTAAGAATTTCTATCTCTTTCACTGTCGTTGTTTCATGGGTTTTTCAAAGTAATTTATTTTCATAATGGGGTTTAGCTGCTTTTCACGGCTGTGTTTATGCCGCTTTCCACCCACTTGACACACTAACAGAGAGATATCAATACATAGGCTTTAAGATTATTACTAGTCAGATATATTCTTGTGCGGTGAATAGGGCGTGTTGAGTCCAGTTCTCTGAGCAAGGAGTAGGTCTTGTCTACTACATATTGGGTTTATGGAACGGTATCTGAGCTAATTTGATACCCTTGTTTTATGTATCACCCCACCTCACCTTTCCCGTTAAGCAGCCATAGTGTGTTTTCTGCATGTGTGACTCTGTTCTGTTTTGTAATTCAGTTCAAGTGTAACGGTTTTTACATTCCCTCTATCAGTGATACCTTAGGAGAAGTGTCCTTTTCTGTGTGACTTATTTCACTTAGAATCGTCGTACCTAAATCCACTCATCATGCTGCTACTAACATTATGACATTGATTTCATGGCTGAGTGATATTCCATTGTACATAAGGACCACAACTTCTTTATCCATTTTTCTCTTTCCTGGGATATTTAAGGTGGAATGAAGTGGAGGTCCTTGTCAACAGAGCAGCCCTCAACTTTGGGGTGCTTGTGTCTTGCTGATTTTTCATTTTCCCAATTTATACCCCCATGAGTGGAAGTGCCCTATGCTCTCTAAGCTGTGTTTTTCAGATGTTTCAGGACACACCGTACACTTCTCCAGAGTGGCTGTTGGCAATTTACATCCCGCCCATCAGTGTAGCAAGGCTCCCATTTCTCCATGGCCTGTCCTGCATTTCTGGTTTTGACACTTTTTTCAGCATGGCCCTTTTGACCGATGGGAAGCGAGACTTCTCTGTAGCGCTGATTTGCCTTTCCAGGTTGCTTGGTTGGCCAAAAAGGGCGTATGCGTTTTTTCCTGAATATATTCAGGAAAAAACGCATACGCCCTTTTTGGCCAAGGGCATCATTGTCAACGTTTTGCCGCTTTTCATGTGCTTTAAAGGCGATTCGTATCTACCTCCTGAAATCTGTTTCGTGCAATTCTGCCTTGATTTCAAATCCTCTTCTTTGCCTTCCCTCAATATATTTGTGGACGAGAGTTATCATTTATAACTCTGCAGGTTTGTGAATTGCAGTGCCCTGAACCTCCATTTTACAACTCGCTTTTTTGGGAGCTGGCCGCAAAAGCGCAGGATGGCTTCAGGCCCTGTTCTGGTTCCGGGGGGCAGGCTGAGCCTGTGGTTAATTCTTCTTCCTGATGGGAAAATGGAGTGACCTGTGCCTGTCCCGACACCAAGAGCTAGTCTCTCGTTGGTTCCCCGTCTTCCCGTTCATCCTCAGGACAAATTGCAACCTGTACGGAACAGGAGGTTAAAGGTGCTGATGCTCCAAGTAGGGAGATTGCTAGTAAAGTGGCTGGAATGGCGAACCCGGGCACAAGGAGATGAGAAATGAGGTGCGTTTTAGAAACCTTTCCCCATCACACGGTGTACCATCTTCTGGGTTTCTCATGCATGTTTTCGATGTAGGAAGATGCCCTTGAAGCTGGAGATTTGGGACCCATGCGATGGGTACCACGCAGTATTCCTTTAAAGGGTCTGCGTTTGCTCACCCAACCTCACCAAACCTCTCAGCCCCAAGAGTGTCCACCCTTATGTCTCATCCAGCTGTGGGTCTAGATATGGTCAATCCAGGTTGCATCACAGCCCCTGAACTCATTGTGTAAGAATTTCTATCTCTTTCACTGTCGTTGTTTCATGGGTTTTTCAAAGTAATTTATTTTCATAATGGGGTTTAGCTGCTTTTCACGGCTGTGTTTATGCCGCTTTCCACCCACTTGACACACTAACAGAGAGATATCAATACATAGGCTTTAAGATTATTACTAGTCAGATATATTCTTGTGCGGTGAATAGGGCGTGTTGAGTCCAGTTCTCTGAGCAAGGAGTAGGTCTTGTCTACTACATATTGGGTTTATGGAACGGTATCTGAGCTAATTTGATACCCTTGTTTTATGTATCACCCCACCTCACCTTTCCCGTTAAGCAGCCATAGTGTGTTTTCCGCACGTGTGACTCTGTTCTGTTTTGTAATTCAGTTCAAGTGTAACGGTTTTTACATTCCCTCTATCAGTGATACCTTATGAGAAGTGTCTTTTTCTGCGTGACTTATTTCACTTAGAATCGTCGTACCTAAATCCACTCATCATGCTGCTACTAACATTATGACATTGATTTCATGGCTGAGTGATATTCCATTGTACATAAGGACCACAACTTCTTTATCCATTTTTCTCTTTCCTGGGATATTTAAGGTGGAATGAAGTGGAGGTCCTTGTCAACAGAGCAGCCCTCAACTTTGGGGTGCTTGTGTCTTGCTGATTTTTCATTTTCCCAATTTATACCCCCATGAGTGGAAGTGCCCTATGCTCTCTAAGCTGTGTTTTTCAGATGTTTCAGGACACACCGTGCACTTCTCCAGAGTGGCTGTTGGCAATTTACATCCCGCCCATCAGTGTAGCAAGGCTCCCATTTCTCCATGGCCTGTCCTGCATTTCTGGTTTTGACACTTTTTTCAGCATGGCCCTTTTGACCGATGGGAAGCGAGACTTCTCTGTAGCGCTGATTTGCCTTTCCAGGTTGCTTGGTTGGCCAAAAAGGGCGTATGCGTTTTTTCCTGAATATATTCAGGAAAAAACGCATACGCCCTTTTTGGCCAAGGGCATCATTGTCAACGTTTTGCCGCTTTTCATGTGCTTTAAAGGCGATTCGTATCTACCTCCTGAAATCTGTTTCGTGCAATTCTGCCTTGATTTCAAATCCTCTTCTTTGCCTTCCCTCAATATATTTGTGGACGAGAGTTATCATTTATAACTCTGCAGGTTTGTGAATTGCAGTGCCCTGAACCTCCATTTTACAACTCGCTTTTTTGGGAGCTGGCCGCAAAAGCGCAGGATGGCTTCAGGCCCTGTTCTGGTTCCGGGGGGCAGGCTGAGCCTGTGGTTAATTCTTCTTCCTGATGGGAAAATAGAGTGACCTGTGCCTGTCCCGACACCAAGAGCTAGTCTCTCGTTGGTTCCCCGTCTTCCCGTTCATCCTCAGGACAAATTGCAACCTGTACGGAACAGGAGGTTAAAGGTGCTGATGCTCCAAGTAGGGAGATTGCTAGTAGAGTGGCTGGAATGGCGAACCCGGGCACAAGGAGATGAGAAATGAGGTGCGTTTTAGAAACCTTTCCCCATCACACGGTGTACCATCTTCTGGGTTTCTCATGCATGTTTTCGATGTAGGAAGATGCCCTTGAAGCTGGAGATTTGGGACCCATGCGATGGGTACCACGCAGTATTACTTTAAAGGGTCTGCGTTTGCTCACCCAACCTCACCAAACCTCTCAGCCCCAAGAGTGTCCACCCTTATGTCTCATCCAGCTGTGGGTCTAGATATGGTCAATCCAGGTTGCATCACAGCCCCTGAACTCATTGTGTAAGAATTTCTATCTCTTTCACTGTCGTTGTTTCATGGGTTTTTCAAAGTAATTTATTTTCATAATGGGGTTTAGCTGCTTTTCACGGCTGTGTTTATGCCGCTTTCCACCCACTTGACACACTAACAGAGAGATATCAATACATAGGCTTTAAGATTATTACTAGTCAGATATATTCTTGTGCGGTGAATAGGGCGTGTTGAGTCCAGTTCTCTGAGCAAGGAGTAGGTCTTGTCTACTACATATTGGGTTTATGGAACGGTATCTGAGCTAATTTGATACCCTTGTTTTATGTATCACCCCACCTCACCTTTCCCGTTAAGCAGCCATAGTGTGTTTTCCGCACGTGTGACTCTGTTCTGTTTTGTAATTCAGTTCAAGTGTAACGGTTTTTACATTCCCTCTATCAGTGATACCTTAGGAGAAGTGTCCTTTTCTGTGTGACTTATTTCACTTAGAATCGTCGTACCTAAATCCACTCATCATGCTGCTACTAACATTATGACATTGATTTCATGGCTGAGTGATATTCCATTGTACATAAGGACCACAACTTCTTTATCCATTTTTCTCTTTCCTGGGATATTTAAGGTGGAATGAAGTGGAGGTCCTTGTCAACAGAGCAGCCCTCAACTTTGGGGTGCTTGTGTCTTGCTGATTTTTCATTTTCCCAATTTATACCCCCATGAGTGGAAGTGCCCTATGCTCTCTAAGCTGTGTTTTTCAGATGTTTCAGGACACACCGTGCACTTCTCCAGAGTGGCTGTTGGCAATTTACATCCCGCCCATCAGTGTAGCAAGGCTCCCATTTCTCCATGGCCTGTCCTGCATTTCTGGTTTTGACACTTTTTTCAGCATGGCCCTTTTGACCGATGGGAAGCGAGACTTCTCTGTAGCGCTGATTTGCCTTTCCAGGTTGCTTGGTTGGCCAAAAAGGGCGTATGCGTTTTTTCCTGAATATATTCAGGAAAAAACGCATACGCCCTTTTTGGCCAAGGGCATCATTGTCAACGTTTTGCCGCTTTTCATGTGCTTTAAAGGCGATTCGTATCTACCTCCTGAAATCTGTTTCGTGCAATTCTGCCTTGATTTCAAATCCTCTTCTTTGCCTTCCCTCAATATATTTGTGGACGAGAGTTATCATTTATAACTCTGCAGGTTTGTGAATTGCAGTGCCCTGAACCTCCATTTTACAACTCGCTTTTTTGGGAGCTGGCCGCAAAAGCGCAGGATGGCTTCAGGCCCTGTTCTGGTTCCGGGGGGCAGGCTGAGCCTGTGGTTAATTCTTCTTCCTGATGGGAAAATAGAGTGACCTGTGCCTGTCCCAACACCAAGAGCTAGTCTCTCGTTGGTTCCCCGTCTTCCCGTTCATCCTCAGGACAAATTGCAACCTGTACGGAACAGGAGGTTAAAGGTGCTGATGCTCCAAGTAGGGAGATTGCTAGTAGAGTGGCTGGAATGGCGAACCCGGGCACAAGGAGATGAGAAATGAGGTGCGTTTTAGAAACCTTTCCCCATCACACGGTGTACCATCTTCTGGGTTTCTCATGCATGTTTTCGATGTAGGAAGATGCCCTTGAAGCTGGAGATTTGGAACCCATGCGATGGGTACCACGCAGTATTACTTTAAAGGGTCTGTGTTTGCTCACCCAACCTCACCAAACCTCTCAGCCCCAAGAGTGTCCACCCTTATGTCTCATCCAGCTGTGGGTCTAGATATGGTCAATCCAGGTTGCATCACAGCCCCTGAACTCATTGTGTAAGAATTTCTATCTCTTTCACTGTCGTTGTTTCATGGGTTTTTCAAAGTAATTTATTTTCATAATGGGGTTTAGCTGCTTTTCACGGCTGTGTTTATGCCGCTTTCCACCCACTTGACACACTAACAGAGAGATATCAATACATAGGCTTTAAGATTATTACTAGTCAGATATATTCTTGTGCGGTGAATAGGGCGTGTTGAGTCCAGTTCTCTGAACAAGGAGTAGGTCTCGTCTACTACATATTGGGTTTATGGAACGGTATCTGAGCTAATTTGATACCCTTGTTTTATGTATCACCCCACCTCACCTTTCCCGTTAAGCAGCCATAGTGTGTTTTCCGCACGTGTGACTCTGTTCTGTTTTGTAATTCAGTTCAAGTGTAACGGTTTTTACATTCCCTCTATCAGTGATACCTTATGAGAAGTGTCTTTTTCTGCGTGACTTATTTCACTTAGAATCGTCGTACCTAAATCCACTCATCATGCTGCTACTAACATTATGACATTGATTTCATGGCTGAGTGATATTCCATTGTACATAAGGACCACAACTTCTTTATCCATTTTTCTCTTTCCTGGGATATTTAAGGTGGAATGAAGTGGAGGTCCTTGTCAACAGAGCAGCCCTCAACTTTGGGGTGCTTGTGTCTTGCTGATTTTTAATTTTCCCAATTTATACCCCCATGAGTGGAAGTGCCCTATGCTCTCTAAGCTGTGTTTTTTAGATGTTTCAGGACACACCGTGCACTTCTCCAGAGTGGCTGTTGGCAATTTACATCCCGCCCATCAGTGTAGCAAGGCTCCCATTTCTCCATGGCCTGTCCTGCATTTCTGGTTTTGACACTTTTTTCAGCATGGCCCTTTTGACCGATGGGAAGCGAGACTTCTCTGTAGCGCTGATTTGCCTTTCCAGGTTGCTTGGTTGGCCAAAAAGGGCGTATGCGTTTTTTCCTGAATATATTCAGGAAAAAACGCATACGCCCTTTTTGGCCAAGGGCATCATTGTCAACGTTTTGCCGCTTTTCATGTGCTTTAAAGGCGATTCGTATCTACCTCCTGAAATCTGTTTCGTGCAATTCTGCCTTGATTTCAAATCCTCTTCTTTGCCTTCCCTCAATATATTTGTGGACGAGAGTTATCATTTATAACTCTGCAGGTTTGTGAATTGCAGTGCCCTGAACCTCCATTTTACAACTCGCTTTTTTGGGAGCTGGCCGCAAAAGCGCAGGATGGCTTCAGGCCCTGTTCTGGTTCCGGGGGGCAGGCTGAGCCTGTGGTTAATTCTTCTTCCTGATGGGAAAATAGAGTGACCTGTGCCTGTCCCAACACCAAGAGCTAGTCTCTCGTTGGTTCCCCGTCTTCCCGTTCATCCTCAGGACAAATTGCAACCTGTACGGAACAGGAGGTTAAAGGTGCTGATGCTCCAAGTAGGGAGATTGCTAGTAGAGTGGCTGGAATGGCGAACCCGGGCACAAGGAGATGAGAAATGAGGTGCGTTTTAGAAACCTTTCCCCATCACACGGTGTACCATCTTCTGGGTTTCTCATGCATGTTTTCGATGTAGGAAGATGCCCTTGAAGCTGGAGATTTGGGACCCATGCGATGGGTACCACGCAGTATTACTTTAAAGGGTCTGCGTTTGCTCACCCAACCTCACCAAACCTCTCAGCCCCAAGAGTGTCCACCCTTATGTCTCATCCAGCTGTGGGTCTAGATATGGTCAATCCAGGTTGCATCACAGCCCCTGAACTCATTGTGTAAGAATTTCTATCTCTTTCACTGTCGTTGTTTCATGGGTTTTTCAAAGTAATATATTTTCATAATGGGGTTTAGCTGCTTTTCACGGCTGTGTTTATGCCGCTTTCCACCCACTTGACACACTAACAGAGAGATATCAATACATAGGCTTTAAGATTATTACTAGTCAGATATATTCTTGTGCGGTGAATAGGGCGTGTTGAGTCCAGTTCTCTGAGCAAGGAGTAGGTCTTGTCTACTACATATTGGGTTTATGGAACGGTATCTGAGCTAATTTGATACCCTTGTTTTATGTATCACCCCACCTCACCTTTCCCGTTAAGCAGCCATAGTGTGTTTTCCGCACGTGTGACTCTGTTCTGTTTTGTAATTCAGTTCAAGTGTAACGGTTTTTACATTCCCTCTATCAGTGATACCTTAGGAGAAGTGTCCTTTTCTGTGTGACTTATTTCACTTAGAATCGTCGTACCTAAATCCACTCATCATGCTGCTACTAACATTATGACATTGATTTCATGGCTGAGTGATATTCCATTGTACATAAGGACCACAACTTCTTTATCCATTTTTCTCTTTCCTGGGATATTTAAGGTGGAATGAAGTGGAGGTCCTTGTCAACAGAGCAGCCCTCAACTTTGGGGTGCTTGTGTCTTGCTGATTTTTCATTTTCCCAATTTATACCCCCATGAGTGGAAGTGCCCTATGCTCTCTAAGCTGTGTTTTTCAGATGTTTCAGGACACACCGTACACTTCTCCAGAGTGGCTGTTGGCAATTTACATCCCGCCCATCAGTGTAGCAAGGCTCCCATTTCTCCATGGCCTGTCCTGCATTTCTGGTTTTGACACTTTTTTCAGCATGGCCCTTTTGACCGATGGGAAGCGAGACTTCTCTGTAGCGCTGATTTGCCTTTCCAGGTTGCTTGGTTGGCCCAAAAGGGCGTATGCGTTTTTTCCTGAATATATTCAGGAAAAAACGCATACGCCCTTTTTGGCCAAGGGCATCATTGTCAACGTTTTGCCGCTTTTCATGTGCTTTAAAGGCGATTCGTATCTACCTCCTGAAATCTGTTTCGTGCAATTCTGCCTTGATTTCAAATCCTCTTCTTTGCCTTCCCTCAATATATTTGTGGACGAGAGTTATCATTTATAACTCTGCAGGTTTGTGAATTGCAGTGCCCTGAACCTCCATTTTACAACTCGCTTTTTTGGGAGCTGGCTGCAAAAGCGCAGGATGGCTTCAGGCCCTGTTCTGGTTCCGGGGGGCAGGCTGAGCCTGTGGTTAATTCTTCTTCCTGATGGGAAAATAGAGTGACCTGTGCCTGTCCCGACACCAAGAGCTAGTCTCTCGTTGGTTCCCCGTCTTCCCGTTCATCCTCAGGACAAATTGCAACCTGTACGGAACAGGAGGTTAAAGGTGCTGATGCTCCAAGGAGGGAGATTGCTAGTAAAGTGGCTGGAATGGCGAACCCGGGCACAAGCAAATGAGAAATGAGTTGCGTTTTAGAAACCTTTCCCCATCACACGGTGTACCATCTTCTGGGTATCTCATGCATGTTTTCGATGTAGGAAGATGCCCTTGAAGCTGGAGATTTGGGACCCATGCGATGGGTACCACGCAGTATTACTTTAAAGGGTCTGCGTTTGCTCACCCAACCTCACCAAACCTCTCAGCCCCAAGAGTGTCCACCCTTATGTCTCATCCAGCTGTGGGTCTAGATATGGTCAATCCAGGTTGCATCACAGCCCCTGAACTCATTGTGTAAGAATTTCTATCTCTTTCACTGTCGTTGTTTCATGGGTTTTTCAAAGTAATTTATTTTCATAATGGGGTTTAGCTGCTTTTCACGGCTGTGTTTATGCCGCTTTCCACCCACTTGACACACTAACAGAGAGATATCAATACATAGGCTTTAAGATTATTACTAGTCAGATATATTCTTGTGCGGTGAATAGGGCGTGTTGAGTCCAGTTCTCTGAGCAAGGAGTAGGTCTTGTCTACTACATATTGGGTTTATGGAACGGTATCTGAGCTAATTTGATACCCTTGCTTTATGTATCACCCCACCTCACCTTTCCCGTTAAGCAGCCATAGTGTGTTTTCTGCATGTGTGACTCTGTTCTGTTTTGTAATTCAGTTCAAGTGTAACGGTTTTTACATTCCCTCTATCAGTGATACCTTATGAGAAGTGTCCTTTCTGTGTGACTTATTTCACTTAGAATCGTCGTACCTAAATCCACTCATCATGCTGCTACTAACATTATGACATTGATTTCATGGCTGAGTGATATTCCATTGTACATAAGGACCACAACTTCTTTATCCATTTTTCTCTTTCCTGGGATATTTAAGGTGGAATGAAGTGGAGGTCCTTGTCAACAGAGCAGCCCTCAACTTTGGGGTGCTTGTGTCTTGCTGATTTTTCATTTTCCCAATTTATACCCCCATGAGTGGAAGTGCCCTATGCTCTCTAAGCTGTGTTTTTCAGATGTTTCAGGACACACCGTGCACTTCTCCAGAGTGGCTGTTGGCAATTTACATCCCGCCCATCAGTGTAGCAAGGCTCCCATTTCTCCATGGCCTGTCCTGCATTTCTGGTTTTGACACTTTTTTCAGCATGGCCCTTTTGACCGATGGGAAGCGAGACTTCTCTGTAGCGCTGATTTGCCTTTCCAGGTTGCTTGGTTGGCCAAAAAGGGCGTATGCGTTTTTTCCTGAATATATTCAGGAAAAAACGCATACGCCCTTTTTGGCCAAGGGCATCATTGTCAACGTTTTGCCGCTTTTCATGTGCTTTAAAGGCGATTCGTATCTACCTCCTGAAATCTGTTTCGTGCAATTCTGCCTTGATTTCAAATCCTCTTCTTTGCCTTCCCTCAATATATTTGTGGACGAGAGTTATCATTTATAACTCTGCAGGTTTGTGAATTGCAGTGCCCTGAACCTCCATTTTACAACTCGCTTTTTTGGGAGCTGGCCGCAAAAGCGCAGGATGGCTTCAGGCCCTGTTCTGGTTCCGGGGGGCAGGCTGAGCCTGTGGTTAATTCTTCTTCCTGATGGGAAAATAGAGTGACCTGTGCCTGTCCCAACACCAAGAGCTAGTCTCTCGTTGGTTCCCCGTCTTCCCGTTCATCCTCAGGACAAATTGCAACCTGTACGGAACAGGAGGTTAAAGGTGCTGATGCTCCAAGTAGGGAGATTGCTAGTAGAGTGGCTGGAATGGCGAACCCGGGCACAAGGAGATGAGAAATGAGGTGCGTTTTAGAAACCTTTCCCCATCACACGGTGTACCATCTTCTGGGTTTCTCATGCATGTTTTCGATGTAGGAAGATGCCCTTGAAGCTGGAGATTTGGAACCCATGCGATGGGTACCACGCAGTATTACTTTAAAGGGTCTGCGTTTGCTCACCCAACCTCACCAAACCTCTCAGCCCCAAGAGTGTCCACCCTTATGTCTCATCCAGCTGTGGGTCTAGATATGGTCAATCCAGGTTGCATCACAGCCCCTGAACTCATTGTGTAAGAATTTCTATCTCTTTCACTGTCGTTGTTTCATGGGTTTTTCAAAGTAATTTATTTTCATAATGGGGTTTAGCTGCTTTTCACGGCTGTGTTTATGCCGCTTTCCACCCACTTGACACACTAACAGAGAGATATCAATACATAGGCTTTAAGATTATTACTAGTCAGATATATTCTTGTGCGGTGAATAGGGCGTGTTGAGTCCAGTTCTCTGAGCAAGGAGTAGGTCTTGTCTACTACATATTGGGTTTATGGAACGGTATCTGAGCTAATTTGATACCCTTGTTTTATGTATCACCCCACCTCACCTTTCCCGTTAAGCAGCCATAGTGTGTTTTCCGCACGTGTGACTCTGTTCTGTTTTGTAATTCAGTTCAAGTGTAACGGTTTTTACATTCCCTCTATCAGTGATACCTTAGGAGAAGTGTCCTTTTCTGTGTGACTTATTTCACTTAGAATCGTCGTACCTAAATCCACTCATCATGCTGCTACTAACATTATGACATTGATTTCATGGCTGAGTGATATTCCATTGTACATAAGGACCACAACTTCTTTATCCATTTTTCTCTTTCCTGGGATATTTAAGGTGGAATGAAGTGGAGGTCCTTGTCAACAGAGCAGCCCTCAACTTTGGGGTGCTTGTGTCTTGCTGATTTTTCATTTTCCCAATTTATACCCCCATGAGTGGAAGTGCCCTATGCTCTCTAAGCTGTGTTTTTCAGATGTTTCAGGACACACCGTACACTTCTCCAGAGTGGCTGTTGGCAATTTACATCCCGCCCATCAGTGTAGCAAGGCTCCCATTTCTCCATGGCCTGTCCTGCATTTCTGGTTTTGACACTTTTTTCAGCATGGCCCTTTTGACCGATGGGAAGCGAGACTTCTCTGTAGCGCTGATTTGCCTTTCCAGGTTGCTTGGTTGGCCCAAAAGGGCGTATGCGTTTTTTCCTGAATATATTCAGGAAAAAACGCATACGCCCTTTTTGGCCAAGGGCATCATTGTCAACGTTTTGCCGCTTTTCATGTGCTTTAAAGGCGATTCGTATCTACCTCCTGAAATCTGTTTCGTGCAATTCTGCCTTGATTTCAAATCCTCTTCTTTGCCTTCCCTCAATATATTTGTGGACGAGAGTTATCATTTATAACTCTGCAGGTTTGTGAATTGCAGTGCCCTGAACCTCCATTTTACAACTCGCTTTTTTGGGAGCTGGCTGCAAAAGCGCAGGATGGCTTCAGGCCCTGTTCTGGTTCCGGGGGGCAGGCTGAGCCTGTGGTTAATTCTTCTTCCTGATGGGAAAATAGAGTGACCTGTGCCTGTCCCGACACCAAGAGCTAGTCTCTCGTTGGTTCCCCGTCTTCCCGTTCATCCTCAGGACAAATTGCAACCTGTACGGAACAGGAGGTTAAAGGTGCTGATGCTCCAAGGAGGGAGATTGCTAGTAAAGTGGCTGGAATGGCGAACCCGGGCACAAGCAAATGAGAAATGAGTTGCGTTTTAGAAACCTTTCCCCATCACACGGTGTACCATCTTCTGGGTATCTCATGCATGTTTTCGATGTAGGAAGATGCCCTTGAAGCTGGAGATTTGGGACCCATGCGATGGGTACCACGCAGTATTACTTTAAAGGGTCTGCGTTTGCTCACCCAACCTCACCAAACCTCTCAGCCCCAAGAGTGTCCACCCTTATGTCTCATCCAGCTGTGGGTCTAGATATGGTCAATCCAGGTTGCATCACAGCCCCTGAACTCATTGTGTAAGAATTTCTATCTCTTTCACTGTCGTTGTTTCATGGGTTTTTCAAAGTAATTTATTTTCATAATGGGGTTTAGCTGCTTTTCACGGCTGTGTTTATGCCGCTTTCCACCCACTTGACACACTAACAGAGAGATATCAATACATAGGCTTTAAGATTATTACTAGTCAGATATATTCTTGTGCGGTGAATAGGGCGTGTTGAGTCCAGTTCTCTGAGCAAGGAGTAGGTCTTGTCTACTACATATTGGGTTTATGGAACGGTATCTGAGCTAATTTGATACCCTTGCTTTATGTATCACCCCACCTCACCTTTCCCGTTAAGCAGCCATAGTGTGTTTTCTGCATGTGTGACTCTGTTCTGTTTTGTAATTCAGTTCAAGTGTAACGGTTTTTACATTCCCTCTATCAGTGATACCTTATGAGAAGTGTCCTTTTCTGTGTGACTTATTTCACTTAGAATCGTCGTACCTAAATCCACTCATCATGCTGCTACTAACCTTATGACATTGATTTCATGGCTGAGTGATATTCCATTGTACATAAGGACCACAACTTCTTTATCCATTTTTCTCTTTCCTGGGATATTTAAGGTGGAATGAAGTGGAGGTCCTTGTCAACAGAGCAGCCCTCAACTTTGGGGTGCTTGTGTCTTGCTGATTTTTCATTTTCCCAATTTATACCCCCATGAGTGGAAGTGCCCTATGCTCTCTAAGCTGTGTTTTTCAGATGTTTCAGGACACACCGTGCACTTCTCCAGAGTGGCTGTTGGCAATTTACATCCCGCCCATCAGTGTAGCAAGGCTCCCATTTCTCCATGGCCTGTCCTGCATTTCTGGTTTTGACACTTTTTTCAGCATGGCCCTTTTGACCGATGGGAAGCGAGACTTCTCTGTAGCGCTGATTTGCCTTTCCAGGTTGCTTGGTTGGCCAAAAAGGGCGTATGCGTTTTTTCCTGAATATATTCAAGAAAAAACGCATACGCCCTTTTTGGCCAAGGGCATCATTGTCAACGTTTTGCCGCTTTTCATGTGCTTTAAAGGCGATTCGTATCTACCTCCTGAAATCTGTTTCGTGCAATTCTGCCTTGATTTCAAATCCTCTTCTTTGCCTTCCCTCAATATATTTGTGGACGAGAGTTATCATTTATAACTCTGCAGGTTTGTGAATTGCAGTGCCCTGAACCTCCATTTTACAACTCGCTTTTTTGGGAGCTGGCCGCAAAAGCACAGGATGGCTTCAGGCCCTGTTCTGGTTCCGGGGGCAGGCTGAGCCTGTGGTTAATTCTTCTTCCTGATGGGAAAATAGAGTGACCTGTGCCTGTCCCAACACCAAGAGCTAGTCTCTCGTTGGTTCCCCGTCTTCCCGTTCATCCTCAGGACAAATTGCAACCTGTACGGAACAGGAGGTTAAAGGTGCTGATGCTCCAAGTAGGGAGATTGCTAGTAGAGTGGCTGGAATGGCGAACCCGGGCACAAGGAGATGAGAAATGAGGTGCGTTTTAGAAACCTTTCCCCATCACACGGTGTACCATCTTCTGGGTTTCTCATGCATGTTTTCGATGTAGGAAGATGCCCTTGAAGCTGGAGATTTGGAACCCATGCGATGGGTACCACGCAGTATTACTTTAAAGGGTCTGCGTTTGCTCACCCAACCTCACCAAACCTCTCAGCCCCAAGAGTGTCCACCCTTATGTCTCATCCAGCTGTGGGTCTAGATATGGTCAATCCAGGTTGCATCACAGCCCCTGAACTCATTGTGTAAGAATTTCTATCTCTTTCACTGTCGTTGTTTCATGGGTTTTTCAAAGTAATTTATTTTCATAATGGGGTTTAGCTGCTTTTCACGGCTGTGTTTATGCCGCTTTCCACCCACTTGACACACTAACAGAGAGATATCAATACATAGGCTTTAAGATTATTACTAGTCAGATATATTCTTGTGCGGTGAATAGGGCGTGTTGAGTCCAGTTCTCTGAGCAAGGAGTAGGTCTTGTCTACTACATATTGGGTTTATGGAACGGTATCTGAGCTAATTTGATACCCTTGTTTTATGTATCACCCCACCTCACCTTTCCCGTTAAGCAGCCATAGTGTGTTTTCCGCACGTGTGACTCTGTTCTGTTTTGTAATTCAGTTCAAGTGTAACGGTTTTTACATTCCCTCTATCAGTGATACCTTATGAGAAGTGTCTTTTTCTGCGTGACTTATTTCACTTAGAATCGTCGTACCTATATCCACTCATCATGCTGCTACTAACATTATGACATTGATTTCATGGCTGAGTGATATTCCATTGTACATAAGGACCACAACTTCTTTATCCATTTTTCTCTTTCCTGGGATATTTAAGGTGGAATGAAGTGGAGGTCCTTGTCAACAGAGCAGCCCTCAACTTTGGGGTGCTTGTGTCTTGCTGATTTTTAATTTTCCCAATTTATACCCCCATGAGTGGAAGTGCCCTATGCTCTCTAAGCTGTGTTTTTCAGATGTTTCAGGACACACCGTGCACTTCTCCAGAGTGGCTGTTGGCAATTTACATCCCGCCCATCAGTGTAGCAAGGCTCCCATTTCTCCATGGCCTGTCCTGCATTTCTGGTTTTGACACTTTTTTCAGCATGGCCCTTTTGACCGATGGGAAGCGAGACTTCTCTGTAGCGCTGATTTGCCTTTCCAGGTTGCTTGGTTGGCCAAAAAGGGCGTATGCGTTTTTTCCTGAATATATTCAGGAAAAAACGCATAGGCCCTTTTTGGCCAAGGGCATCATTGTCAACGTTTTGCCGCTTTTCATGTGCTTTAAAGGCGATTCGTATCTACCTCCTGAAATCTGTTTCGTGCAATTCTGCCTTGATTTCAAATCCTCTTCTTTGCCTTCCCTCAATATATTTGTGGACGAGAGTTATCATTTATAACTCTGCAGGTTTGTGAATTGCAGTGCGCTGAACCTCCATTTTACAACTCGCTTTTTTGGGAGCTGGCCGCAAAAGCGCAGGATGGCTTCAGGCCCTGTTCTGGTTCCGGGGGGCAGGCTGAGCCTGTGGTTAATTCTTCTTCCTGATGGGAAAATAGAGTGACCTGTGCCTGTCCCAACACCAAGAGCTAGTCTCTCGTTGGTTCCCCGTCTTCCCGTTCATCCTCAGGACAAATTGCAACCTGTACGGAACAGGAGGTTAAAGGTGCTGATGCTCCAAGTAGGGAGATTGCTAGTAGAGTGGCTGGAATGGCGAACCCGGGCACAAGGAGATGAGAAATGAGGTGCGTTTTAGAAACCTTTCCCCATCACACGGTGTACCATCTTCTGGGTTTCTCATGCATGTTTTCGATGTAGGAAGATGCCCTTGAAGCTGGAGATTTGGGACCCATGTGATGGGTACCACGCAGTATTACTTTAAAGGGTCTGCGTTTGCTCACCCAACCTCACCAAACCTCTCAGCCCCAAGAGTGTCCACCCTTATGTCTCATCCAGCTGTGGGTCTAGATATGGTCAATCCAGGTTGCATCACAGCCCCTGAACTCATTGTGTAAGAATTTCTATCTCTTTCACTGTCGTTGTTTCATGGGTTTTTCAAAGTAATTTATTTTCATAATGGGGTTTAGCTGCTTTTCACGGCTGTGTTTATGCCGCTTTCCACCCACTTGACACACTAACAGAGAGATATCAATACATAGGCTTTAAGATTATTACTAGTCAGATATATTCTTGTGCGGTGAATAGGGCGTGTTGAGTCCAGTTCTCTGAGCAAGGAGTAGGTCTTGTCTACTACATATTGGGTTTATGGAACGGTATCTGAGCTAATTTGATACCCTTGTTTTATGTATCACCCCACCTCACCTTTCCCGTTAAGCAGCCATAGTGTGTTTTCCGCACATGTGACTCTGTTCTGTTTTGTAATTCAGTTCAAGTGTAACGGTTTTTACATTCCCTCTATCAGTGATACCTTAGGAGAAGTGTCCTTTTCTGTGTGACTTATTTCACTTAGAATCGTCGTACCTAAATCCACTCATCATGCTGCTACTAACATTATGACATTGATTTCATGGCTGAGTGATATTCCATTGTACATAAGGACCACAACTTCTTTATCCATTTTTCTCTTTCCTGGGATATTTAAGGTGGAATGAAGTGGAGGTCCTTGTCAACAGAGCAGCCCTCAACTTTGGGGTGCTTGTGTCTTGCTGATTTTTCATTTTCCCAATTTATACCCCCATGAGTGGAAGTGCCCTATGCTCTCTAAGCTGTGTTTTTCAGATGTTTCAGGACACACCGTACACTTCTCCAGAGTGGCTGTTGGCAATTTACATCCCGCCCATCAGTGTAGCAAGGCTCCCATTTCTCCATGGCCTGTCCTGCATTTCTGGTTTTGACACTTTTTTCAGCATGGCCCTTTTGACCGATGGGAAGCGAGACTTCTCTGTAGCGCTGATTTGCCTTTCCAGGTTGCTTGGTTGGCCAAAAAGGGCGTATGCGTTTTTTCCTGAATATATTCAGGAAAAAACGCATACGCCCTTTTTGGCCAAGGGCATCATTGTCAACGTTTTGCCGCTTTTCATGTGCTTTAAAGGCGATTCGTATCTACCTCCTGAAATCTGTTTCGTGCAATTCTGCCTTGATTTCAAATCCTCTTCTTTGCCTTCCCTCAATATATTTGTGGACGAGAGTTATCATTTATAACTCTGCAGGTTTGTGAATTGCAGTGCCCTGAACCTCCATTTTACAACTCGCTTTTTTGGGAGCTGGCCGCAAAAGCGCAGGATGGCTTCAGGCCCTGTTCTGGTTCCGGGGGGCAGGCTGAGCCTGTGGTTAATTCTTCTTCCTGATGGGAAAATAGAGTGACCTGTGCCTGTCCCGACACCAAGAGCTAGTCTCTCGTTGGTTCCCCGTCTTCCCGTTCATCCTCAGGACAAATTGCAACCTGTACGGAACAGGAGGTTAAAGGTGCTGATGCTCCAACTAGGGAGATTGCTAGTAAAGTGGCTGGAATGGCGAACCCGGGCACAAGGAGATGAGAAATGAGGTGCGTTTTAGAAACCTTTCCCCATCACACGGTGTACCATCTTCTGGGTTTCTCATGCATGTTTTCGATGTAGGAAGATGCCCTTGAAGCTGGAGATTTGGGACCCATGCGATGGGTACCACGCAGTATTACTTTAAAGGGTCTGCGTTTGCTCACCCAACCTCACCAAACCTCTCAGCCCCAAGAGTGTCCACCCTTATGTCTCATCCAGCTGTGGGTCTAGATATGGTCAATCCAGGTTGCATCACAGCCCCTGAACTCATTGTGTAAGAATTTCTATCTCTTTCACTGTCGTTGTTTCATGGGTTTTTCAAAGTAATTTATTTTCATAATGGGGTTTAGCTGCTTTTCACGGCTGTGTTTATGCCGCTTTCCACCCACTTGACACACTAACAGAGAGATATCAATACATAGGCTTTAAGATTATTACTAGTCAGATATATTCTTGTGCGGTGAATAGGGCGTGTTGAGTCCAGTTCTCTGAGCAAGGAGTAGGTCTTGTCTACTACATATTGGGTTTATGGAACGGTATCTGAGCTAATTTGATACCCTTGTTTTATGTATCACCCCACCTCACCTTTCCCGTTAAGCAGCCATAGTGTGTTTTCCGCACGTGTGACTCTGTTCTGTTTTGTAATTCAGTTCAAGTGTAACGGTTTTTACATTCCCTCTATCAGTGATACCTTAGGAGAAGTGTCCTTTTCTGTGTGACTTATTTCACTTAGAATCGTCGTACCTAAATCCACTCATCATGCTGCTACTAACATTATGACATTGATTTCATGGCTGAGTGATATTCCATTGTACATAAGGACCACAACTTCTTTATCCATTTTTCTCTTTCCTGGGATATTTAAGGTGGAATGAAGTGGAGGTCCTTGTCAACAGAGCAGCCCTCAACTTTGGGGTGCTTGTGTCTTGCTGATTTTTAATTTTCCCAATTTATACCCCCATGAGTGGAAGTGCCCTATGCTCTCTAAGCTGTGTTTTTCAGATGTTTCAGGACACACCGTGCACTTCTCCAGAGTGGCTGTTGGCAATTTACATCCCGCCCATCAGTGTAGCAAGGCTCCCATTTCTCCATGGCCTGTCCTGCATTTCTGGTTTTGACACTTTTTTCAGCATGGCCCTTTTGACCGATGGGAAGCGAGACTTCTCTGTAGCGCTGATTTGCCTTTCCAGGTTGCTTGGTTGGCCAAAAAGGGCGTATGCGTTTTTTCCTGAATATATTCAGGAAAAAACGCATACGCCCTTTTTGGCCAAGGGCCTCATTGTCAACGTTTTGCCACTTTTCATGTGCTTTAAAGGCGATTCGTATCTACCTCCTGAAATCTGTTTCGTGCAATTCTGCCTTGATTTCAAATCCTCTTCTTTGCCTTCCCTCAATATATTTGTGGACGAGAGTTATCATTTATAACTCTGCAGGTTTGTGAATTGCAGTGCGCTGAACCTCCATTTTACAACTCGCTTTTTTGGGAGCTGGCCGCAAAAGCGCAGGATGGCTTCAGGCCCTGTTCTGGTTCCGGGGGGCAGGCTGAGCCTGTGGTTAATTCTTCTTCCTGATGGGAAAATAGAGTGACCTGTGCCTGTCCCAACACCAAGAGCTAGTCTCTCGTTGGTTCCCCGTCTTCCCGTTCATCCTCAGGACAAATTGCAACCTGTACGGAACAGGAGGTTAAAGGTGCTGATGCTCCAAGTAGGGAGATTGCTAGTAGAGTGGCTGGAATGGCGAACCCGGGCACAAGGAGATGAGAAATGAGGTGCGTTTTAGAAACCTTTCCCCATCACACGGTGTACCATCTTCTGGGTTTCTCATGCATGTTTTCGATGTAGGAAGATGCCCTTGAAGCTGGAGATTTGGGACCCATGTGATGGGTACCACGCAGTATTACTTTAAAGGGTCTGCGTTTGCTCACCCAACCTCACCAAACCTCTCAGCCCCAAGAGTGTCCACCCTTATGTCTCATCCAGCTGTGGGTCTAGATATGGTCAATCCAGGTTGCATCACAGCCCCTGAACTCATTGTGTAAGAATTTCTATCTCTTTCACTGTCGTTGTTTCATGGGTTTTTCAAAGTAATTTATTTTCATAATGGGGTTTAGCTGCTTTTCACGGCTGTGTTTATGCCGCTTTCCACCCACTTGACACACTAACAGAGAGATATCAATACATAGGCTTTAAGATTATTACTAGTCAGATATATTCTTGTGCGGTGAATAGGGCGTGTTGAGTCCAGTTCTCTGAGCAAGGAGTAGGTCTTGTCTACTACATATTGGGTTTATGGAACGGTATCTGAGCTAATTTGATACCCTTGTTTTATGTATCACCCCACCTCACCTTTCCCGTTAAGCAGCCATAGTGTGTTTTCCGCACGTGTGACTCTGTTCTGTTTTGTAATTCAGTTCAAGTGTAACGGTTTTTACATTCCCTCTATCAGTGATACCTTAGGAGAAGTGTCCTTTTCTGTGTGACTTATTTCACTTAGAATCGTCGTACCTAAATCCACTCATCATGCTGCTACTAACATTATGACATTGATTTCATGGCTGAGTGATATTCCATTGTACATAAGGACCACAACTTCTTTATCCATTTTTCTCTTTCCTGGGATATTTAAGGTGGAATGAAGTGGAGGTCCTTGTCAACAGAGCAGCCCTCAACTTTGGGGTGCTTGTGTCTTGCTGATTTTTAATTTTCCCAATTTATACCCCCATGAGTGGAAGTGCCCTATGCTCTCTAAGCTGTGTTTTTCAGATGTTTCAGGACACACCGTGCACTTCTCCAGAGTGGCTGTTGGCAATTTACATCCCGCCCATCAGTGTAGCAAGGCTCCCATTTCTCCATGGCCTGTCCTGCATTTCTGGTTTTGACACTTTTTTCAGCATGGCCCTTTTGACCGATGGGAAGCGAGACTTCTCTGTAGCGCTGATTTGCCTTTCCAGGTTGCTTGGTTGGCCAAAAAGGGCGTATGCGTTTTTTCCTGAATATATTCAGGAAAAAACGCATACGCCCTTTTTGGCCAAGGGCATCATTGTCAACGTTTTGCCGCTTTTCATGTGCTTTAAAGGCGATTCGTATCTACCTCCTGAAATCTGTTTCGTGCAATTCTGCCTTGATTTCAAATCCTCTTCTTTGCCTTCCCTCAATATATTTGTGGACGAGAGTTATCATTTATAACTCTGCAGGTTTGTGAATTGCAGTGCCCTGAACCTCCATTTTACAACTCGCTTTTTTGGGAGCTGGCCGCAAAAGCGCAGGATGGCTTCAGGCCCTGTTCTGGTTCCGGGGGGCAGGCTGAGCCTGTGGTTAATTCTTCTTCCTGATGGGAAAATAGAGTGACCTGTGCCTGTCCCAACACCAAGAGCTAGTCTCTCGTTGGTTCCCCGTCTTCCCGTTCATCCTCAGGACAAATTGCAACCTGTACGGAACAGGAGGTTAAAGGTGCTGATGCTCCAAGTAGGGAGATTGCTAGTAGAGTGGCTGGAATGGCGAACCCGGGCACAAGGAGATGAGAAATGAGGTGCGTTTTAGAAACCTTTCCCCATCACACGGTGTACCATCTTCTGGGTATCTCATGCATGTTTTCGATGTAGGAAGATGCCCTTGAAGCTGGAGATTTGGGACCCATGCGATGGGTACCACGCAGTATTACTTTAAAGGGTCTGCGTTTGCTCACCCAACCTCACCAAACCTCTCAGCCCCAAGAGTGTCCACCCTTATGTCTCATCCAGCTGTGGGTCTAGATATGGTCAATCCAGGTTGCATCACAGCCCCTGAACTCATTGTGTAAGAATTTCTATCTCTTTCACTGTCGTTGTTTCATGGGTTTTTCAAAGTAATTTATTTTCATAATGGGGTTTAGCTGCTTTTCACGGCTGTGTTTATGCCGCTTTCCACCCACTTGACACACTAACAGAGAGATATCAATACATAGGCTTTAAGATTATTACTAGTCAGATATATTCTTGTGCGGTGAATAGGGCGTGTTGAGTCCAGTTCTCTGAGCAAGGAGTAGGTCTTGTCTACTACATATTGGGTTTATGGAACGGTATCTGAGCTAATTTGATACCCTTGCTTTATGTATCACCCCACCTCACCTTTCCCGTTAAGCAGCCATAGTGTGTTTTCTGCATGTGTGACTCTGTTCTGTTTTGTAATTCAGTTCAAGTGTAACGGTTTTTACATTCCCTCTATCAGTGATACCTTATGAGAAGTGTCCTTTTCTGTGTGACTTATTTCACTTAGAATCGTCGTACCTAAATCCACTCATCATGCTGCTACTAACATTATGACATTGATTTCATGGCTGAGTGATATTCCATTGTACATAAGGACCACAACTTCTTTATCCATTTTTCTCTTTCCTGGGATATTTAAGGTGGAATGAAGTGGAGGTCCTTGTCAACAGAGCAGCCCTCAACTTTGGGGTGCTTGTGTCTTGCTGATTTTTCATTTTCCCAATTTATACCCCCATGAGTGGAAGTGCCCTATGCTCTCTAAGCTGTGTTTTTCAGATGTTTCAGGACACACCGTGCACTTCTCCAGAGTGGCTGTTGGCAATTTACATCCCGCCCATCAGTGTAGCAAGGCTCCCATTTCTCCATGGCCTGTCCTGCATTTCTGGTTTTGACACTTTTTTCAGCATGGCCCTTTTGACCGATGGGAAGCGAGACTTCTCTGTAGCGCTGATTTGCCTTTCCAGGTTGCTTGGTTGGCCAAAAAGGGCGTATGCGTTTTTTCCTGAATATATTCAGGAAAAAACGCATACGCCCTTTTTGGCCAAGGGCATCATTGTCAACGTTTTGCCGCTTTTCATGTGCTTTAAAGGCGATTCGTATCTACCTCCTGAAATCTGTTTCGTGCAATTCTGCCTTGATTTCAAATCCTCTTCTTTGCCTTCCCTCAATATATTTGTGGACGAGAGTTATCATTTATAACTCTGCAGGTTTGTGAATTGCAGTGCCCTGAACCTCCATTTTACAACTCGCTTTTTTGGGAGCTGGCCGCAAAAGCGCAGGATGGCTTCAGGCCCTGTTCTGGTTCCGGGGGGCAGGCTGAGCCTGTGGTTAATTCTTCTTCCTGATGGGAAAATAGAGTGACCTGTGCCTGTCCCAACACCAAGAGCTAGTCTCTCGTTGGTTCCCCGTCTTCCCGTTCATCCTCAGGACAAATTGCAACCTGTACGGAACAGGAGGTTAAAGGTGCTGATGCTCCAAGTAGGGAGATTGCTAGTAGAGTGGCTGGAATGGCGAACCCGGGCACAAGGAGATGAGAAATGAGGTGCGTTTTAGAAACCTTTCCCCATCACACGGTGTACCATCTTCTGGGTTTCTCATGCATGTTTTCGATGTAGGAAGATGCCCTTGAAGCTGGAGATTTGGAACCCATGCGATGGGTACCACGCAGTATTACTTTAAAGGGTCTGCGTTTGCTCACCCAACCTCACCAAACCTCTCAGCCCCAAGAGTGTCCACCCTTATGTCTCATCCAGCTGTGGGTCTAGATATGGTCAATCCAGGTTGCATCACAGCCCCTGAACTCATTGTGTAAGAATTTCTATCTCTTTCACTGTCGTTGTTTCATGGGTTTTTCAAAGTAATTTATTTTCATAATGGGGTTTAGCTGCTTTTCACGGCTGTGTTTATGCCGCTTTCCACCCACTTGACACACTAACAGAGAGATATCAATACATAGGCTTTAAGATTATTACTAGTCAGATATATTCTTGTGCGGTGAATAGGGCGTGTTGAGTCCAGTTCTCTGAGCAAGGAGTAGGTCTTGTCTACTACATATTGGGTTTATGGAACGGTATCTGAGCTAATTTGATACCCTTGTTTTATGTATCACCCCACCTCACCTTTCCCGTTAAGCAGCCATAGTGTGTTTTCCGCACGTGTGACTCTGTTCTGTTTTGTAATTCAGTTCAAGTGTAACGGTTTTTACATTCCCTCTATCAGTGATACCTTATGAGAAGTGTCTTTTTCTGCGTGACTTATTTCACTTAGAATCGTCGTACCTATATCCACTCATCATGCTGCTACTAACATTATGACATTGATTTCATGGCTGAGTGATATTCCATTGTACATAAGGACCACAACTTCTTTATCCATTTTTCTCTTTCCTGGGATATTTAAGGTGGAATGAAGTGGAGGTCCTTGTCAACAGAGCAGCCCTCAACTTTGGGGTGCTTGTGTCTTGCTGATTTTTCATTTTCCCAATTTATACCCCCATGAGTGGAAGTGCCCTATGCTCTCTAAGCTGTGTTTTTCAGATGTTTCAGGACACACCGTGCACTTCTCCAGAGTGGCTGTTGGCAATTTACATCCCGCCCATCAGTGTAGCAAGGCTCCCATTTCTCCATGGCCTGTCCTGCATTTCTGGTTTTGACACTTTTTTCAGCATGGCCCTTTTGACCGATGGGAAGCGAGACTTCTCTGTAGCGCTGATTTGCCTTTCCAGGTTGCTTGGTTGGCCAAAAAGGGCGTATGCGTTTTTTCCTGAATATATTCAGGAAAAAACGCATACGCCCTTTTTGGCCAAGGGCATCATTGTCAACGTTTTGCCGCTTTTCATGTGCTTTAAAGGCGATTCGTATCTACCTCCTGAAATCTGTTTCGTGCAATTCTGCCTTGATTTCAAATCCTCTTCTTTGCCTTCCCTCAATATATTTGTGGACGAGAGTTATCATTTATAACTCTGCAGGTTTGTGAATTGCAGTGCGCTGAACCTCCATTTTACAACTCGCTTTTTTGGGAGCTGGCCGCAAAAGCGCAGGATGGCTTCAGGCCCTGTTCTGGTTCCGGGGGGCAGGCTGAGCCTGTGGTTAATTCTTCTTCCTGATGGGAAAATAGAGTGACCTGTGCCTGTCCCAACACCAAGAGCTAGTCTCTCGTTGGTTCCCCGTCTTCCCGTTCATCCTCAGGACAAATTGCAACCTGTACGGAACAGGAGGTTAAAGGTGCTGATGCTCCAAGTAGGGAGATTGCTAGTAGAGTGGCTGGAATGGCGAACCCGGGCACAAGGAGATGAGAAATGAGGTGCGTTTTAGAAACCTTTCCCCATCACACGGTGTACCATCTTCTGGGTTTCTCATGCATGTTTTCGATGTAGGAAGATGCCCTTGAAGCTGGAGATTTGGGACCCATGTGATGGGTACCACGCAGTATTACTTTAAAGGGTCTGCGTTTGCTCACCCAACCTCACCAAACCTCTCAGCCCCAAGAGTGTCCACCCTTATGTCTCATCCAGCTGTGGGTCTAGATATGGTCAATCCAGGTTGCATCACAGCCCCTGAACTCATTGTGTAAGAATTTCTATCTCTTTCACTGTCGTTGTTTCATGGGTTTTTCAAAGTAATTTATTTTCATAATGGGGTTTAGCTGCTTTTCACGGCTGTGTTTATGCCGCTTTCCACCCACTTGACACACTAACAGAGAGATATCAATACATAGGCTTTAAGATTATTACTAGTCAGATATATTCTTGTGCGGTGAATAGGGCGTGTTGAGTCCAGTTCTCTGAGCAAGGAGTAGGTCTTGTCTACTACATATTGGGTTTATGGAACGGTATCTGAGCTAATTTGATACCCTTGTTTTATGTATCACCCCACCTCACCTTTCCCGTTAAGCAGCCATAGTGTGTTTTCCGCACGTGTGACTCTGTTCTGTTTTGTAATTCAGTTCAAGTGTAACGGTTTTTACATTCCCTCTATCAGTGATACCTTAGGAGAAGTGTCCTTTTCTGTGTGACTTATTTCACTTAGAATCGTCGTACCTAAATCCACTCATCATGCTGCTACTAACATTATGACATTGATTTCATGGCTGAGTGATATTCCATTGTACATAAGGACCACAACTTCTTTATCCATTTTTCTCTTTCCTGGGATATTTAAGGTGGAATGAAGTGGAGGTCCTTGTCAACAGAGCAGCCCTCAACTTTGGGGTGCTTGTGTCTTGCTGATTTTTCATTTTCCCAATTTATACCCCCATGAGTGGAAGTGCCCTATGCTCTCTAAGCTGTGTTTTTCAGATGTTTCAGGACACACCGTACACTTCTCCAGAGTGGCTGTTGGCAATTTATATCCCGCCCATCAGTGTAGCAAGGCTCCCATTTCTCCATGGCCTGTCCTGCATTTCTGGTTTTGACACTTTTTTCAGCATGGCCCTTTTGACCGATGGGAAGCGAGACTTCTCTGTAGCGCTGATTTGCCTTTCCAGGTTGCTTGGTTGGCCAAAAAGGGCGTATGCGTTTTTTCCTGAATATATTCAGGAAAAAACGCATACGCCCTTTTTGGCCAAGGGCATCATTGTCAACGTTTTGCCGCTTTTCATGTGCTTTAAAGGCGATTCGTATCTACCTCCTGAAATCTGTTTCGTGCAATTCTGCCTTGATTTCAAATCCTCTTCTTTGCCTTCCCTCAATATATTTGTGGACGAGAGTTATCATTTATAACTCTGCAGGTTTGTGAATTGCAGTGCCCTGAACCTCCATTTTACAACTCGCTTTTTTGGGAGCTGGCCGCAAAAGCGCAGGATGGCTTCAGGCCCTGTTCTGGTTCCGGGGGGCAGGCTGAGCCTGTGGTTAATTCTTCTTCCTGATGGGAAAATAGAGTGACCTGTGCCTGTCCCGACACCAAGAGCTAGTCTCTCGTTGGTTCCCCGTCTTCCCGTTCATCCTCAGGACAAATTGCAACCTGTACGGAACAGGAGGTTAAAGGTGCTGATGCTCCAACTAGGGAGATTGCTAGTAAAGTGGCTGGAATGGCGAACCCGGGCACAAGGAGATGAGAAATGAGGTGCGTTTTAGAAACCTTTCCCCATCACACGGTGTACCATCTTCTGGGTTTCTCATGCATGTTTTCGATGTAGGAAGATGCCCTTGAAGCTGGAGATTTGGGACCCATGCGATGGGTACCACGCAGTATTACTTTAAAGGGTCTGCGTTTGCTCACCCAACCTCACCAAACCTCTCAGCCCCAAGAGTGTCCACCCTTATGTCTCATCCAGCTGTGGGTCTAGATATGGTCAATCCAGGTTGCATCACAGCCCCTGAACTCATTGTGTAAGAATTTCTATCTCTTTCACTGTCGTTGTTTCATGGGTTTTTCAAAGTAATTTATTTTCATAATGGGGTTTAGCTGCTTTTCACGGCTGTGTTTATGCCGCTTTCCACCCACTTGACACACTAACAGAGAGATATCAATACATAGGCTTTAAGATTATTACTAGTCAGATATATTCTTGTGCGGTGAATAGGGCGTGTTGAGTCCAGTTCTCTGAGCAAGGAGTAGGTCTTGTCTACTACATATTGGGTTTATGGAACGGTATCTGAGCTAATTTGATACCCTTGTTTTATGTATCACCCCACCTCACCTTTCCCGTTAAGCAGCCATAGTGTGTTTTCCGCACGTGTGACTCTGTTCTGTTTTGTAATTCAGTTCAAGTGTAACGGTTTTTACATTCCCTCTATCAGTGATACCTTAGGAGAAGTGTCCTTTTCTGTGTGACTTATTTCACTTAGAATCGTCGTACCTAAATCCACTCATCATGCTGCTACTAACATTATGACATTGATTTCATGGCTGAGTGATATTCCATTGTACATAAGGACCACAACTTCTTTATCCATTTTTCTCTTTCCTGGGATATTTAAGGTGGAATGAAGTGGAGGTCCTTGTCAACAGAGCAGCCCTCAACTTTGGGGTGCTTGTGTCTTGCTGATTTTTAATTTTCCCAATTTATACCCCCATGAGTGGAAGTGCCCTATGCTCTCTAAGCTGTGTTTTTCAGATGTTTCAGGACACACCGTGCACTTCTCCAGAGTGGCTGTTGGCAATTTACATCCCGCCCATCAGTGTAGCAAGGCTCCCATTTCTCCATGGCCTGTCCTGCATTTCTGGTTTTGACACTTTTTTCAGCATGGCCCTTTTGACCGATGGGAAGCGAGACTTCTCTGTAGCGCTGATTTGCCTTTCCAGGTTGCTTGGTTGGCCAAAAAGGGCGTATGCGTTTTTTCCTGAATATATTCAGGAAAAAACGCATACGCCCTTTTTGGCCAAGGGCATCATTGTCAACGTTTTGCCGCTTTTCATGTGCTTTAAAGGCGATTCGTATCTACCTCCTGAAATCTGTTTCGTGCAATTCTGCCTTGATTTCAAATCCTCTTCTTTGCCTTCCCTCAATATATTTGTGGACGAGAGTTATCATTTATAACTCTGCAGGTTTGTGAATTGCAGTGCCCTGAACCTCCATTTTACAACTCGCTTTTTTGGGAGCTGGCCGCAAAAGCGCAGGATGTCTTCAGGCCCTGTTCTGGTTCCGGGGGGCAGGCTGAGCCTGTGGTTAATTCTTCTTCCTGATGGGAAAATAGAGTGACCTGTGCCTGTCCCAACACCAAGAGCTAGTCTCTCGTTGGTTCCCCGTCTTCCCGTTCATCCTCAGGACAAATTGCAACCTGTACGGAACAGGAGGTTAAAGGTGCTGATGCTCCAAGTAGGGAGATTGCTAGTAGAGTGGCTGGAATGGCGAACCCGGGCACAAGGAGATGAGAAATGAGGTGCGTTTTAGAAACCTTTCCCCATCACACGGTGTACCATCTTCTGGGTTTCTCATGCATGTTTTCGATGTAGGAAGATGCCCTTGAAGCTGGAGATTTGGGACCCATGCGATGGGTACCACGCAGTATTACTTTAAAGGGTCTGCGTTTGCTCACCCAACCTCACCAAACCTCTCAGCCCCAAGAGTGTCCACCCTTATGTCTCATCCAGCTGTGGGTCTAGATATGGTCAATCCAGGTTGCATCACAGCCCCTGAACTCATTGTGTAAGAATTTCTATCTCTTTCACTGTCGTTGTTTCATGGGTTTTTCAAAGTAATTTATTTTCATAATGGGGTTTAGCTGCTTTTCACGGCTGTGTTTATGCCGCTTTCCACCCACTTGACACACTAACAGAGAGATATCAATACATAGGCTTTAAGATTATTACTAGTCAGATATATTCTTGTGCGGTGAATAGGGCGTGTTGAGTCCAGTTCTCTGAGCAAGGAGTAGGTCTTTTCTACTACATATTGGGTTTATGGAACGGTATCTGAGCTAATTTGATACCCTTGTTTTATGTATCACCCCACCTCACCTTTCCCGTTAAGCAGCCATAGTGTGTTTTCCGCACGTGTGACTCTGTTCTGTTTTGTAATTCAGTTCAAGTGTAACGGTTTTTACATTCCCTCTATCAGTGATACCTTAGGAGAAGTGTCCTTTTCTGTGTGACTTATTTCACTTAGAATCGTCGTACCTAAATCCACTCATCATGCTGCTACTAACATTATGACATTGATTTCATGGCTGAGTGATATTCCATTGTACATAAGGACCACAACTTCTTTATCCATTTTTCTCTTTCCTGGGATATTTAAGGTGGAATGAAGTGGAGGTCCTTGTCAACAGAGCAGCCCTCAACTTTGGGGTGCTTGTGTCTTGCTGATTTTTCATTTTCCCAATTTATACCCCCATGAGTGGAAGTGCCCTATGCTCTCTAAGCTGTGTTTTTCAGATGTTTCAGGACACACCGTGCACTTCTCCAGAGTGGCTGTTGGCAATTTACATCCCGCCCATCAGTGTAGCAAGGCTCCCATTTCTCCATGGCCTGTCCTGCATTTCTGGTTTTGACACTTTTTTCAGCATGGCCCTTTTGACCGATGGGAAGCGAGACTTCTCTGTAGCGCTGATTTGCCTTTCCAGGTTGCTTGGTTGGCCAAAAAGGGCGTATGCGTTTTTTCCTGAATATATTCAGGAAAAAACGCATACGCCCTTTTTGGCCAAGGGCATCATTGTCAACGTTTTGCCGCTTTTCATGTGCTTTAAAGGCGATTCGTATCTACCTCCTGAAATCTGTTTCGTGCAATTCTGCCTTGATTTCAAATCCTCTTCTTTGCCTTCCCTCAATATATTTGTGGACGAGAGTTATCATTTATAACTCTGCAGGTTTGTGAATTGCAGTGCCCTGAACCTCCATTTTACAACTCGCTTTTTTGGGAGCTGGCCGCAAAAGCGCAGGATGTCTTCAGGCCCTGTTCTGGTTCCGGGGGGCAGGCTGAGCCTGTGGTTAATTCTTCTTCCTGATGGGAAAATAGAGTGACCTGTGCCTGTCCCAACACCAAGAGCTAGTCTCTCGTTGGTTCCCCGTCTTCCCGTTCATCCTCAGGACAAATTGCAACCTGTACGGAACAGGAGGTTAAAGGTGCTGATGCTCCAAGTAGGGAGATTGCTAGTAGAGTGGCTGGAATGGCGAACCCGGGCACAAGGAGATGAGAAATGAGGTGCGTTTTAGAAACCTTTCCCCATCACACGGTGTACCATCTTCTGGGTTTCTCATGCATGTTTTCGATGTAGGAAGATGCCCTTGAAGCTGGAGATTTGGGACCCATGCGATGGGTACCACGCAGTATTACTTTAAAGGGTCTGCGTTTGCTCACCCAACCTCACCAAACCTCTCAGCCCCAAGAGTGTCCACCCTTATGTCTCATCCAGCTGTGGGTCTAGATATGGTCAATCCAGGTTGCATCACAGCCCCTGAACTCATTGTGTAAGAATTTCTATCTCTTTCACTGTCGTTGTTTCATGGGTTTTTCAAAGTAATTTATTTTCATAATGGGGTTTAGCTGCTTTTCACGGCTGTGTTTATGCCGCTTTCCACCCACTTGACACACTAACAGAGAGATATCAATACATAGGCTTTAAGATTATTACTAGTCAGATATATTCTTGTGCGGTGAATAGGGCGTGTTGAGTCCAGTTCTCTGAGCAAGGAGTAGGTCTTTTCTACTACATATTGGGTTTATGGAACGGTATCTGAGCTAATTTGATACCCTTGTTTTATGTATCACCCCACCTCACCTTTCCCGTTAAGCAGCCATAGTGTGTTTTCCGCACGTGTGACTCTGTTCTGTTTTGTAATTCAGTTCAAGTGTAACGGTTTTTACATTCCCTCTATCAGTGATACCTTAGGAGAAGTGTCCTTTTCTGTGTGACTTATTTCACTTAGAATCGTCGTACCTAAATCCACTCATCATGCTGCTACTAACATTATGACATTGATTTCATGGCTGAGTGATATTCCATTGTACATAAGGACCACAACTTCTTTATCCATTTTTCTCTTTCCTGGGATATTTAAGGTGGAATGAAGTGGAGGTCCTTGTCAACAGAGCAGCCCTCAACTTTGGGGTGCTTGTGTCTTGCTGATTTTTAATTTTCCCAATTTATACCCCCATGAGTGGAAGTGCCCTATGCTCTCTAAGCTGTGTTTTTCAGATGTTTCAGGACACACCGTACACTTCTCCAGAGTGGTTGTTGGCAATTTACATCCCGCCCATCAGTGTAGCAAGGCTCCCATTTCTCCATGGCCTGTCCTGCATTTCTGGTTTTGACACTTTTTTCAGCATGGCCCTTTTGACCGATGGGAAGCGAGACTTCTCTGTAGCGCTGATTTGCCTTTCCAGGTTGCTTGGTTGGCCAAAAAGGGCGTATGCGTTTTTTCCTGAATATATTCAGGAAAAAACGCATACGCCCTTTTTGGCCAAGGGCATCATTGTCAACGTTTTGCCGCTTTTCATGTGCTTTAAAGGCGATTCGTATCTACCTCCTGAAATCTGTTTCGTGCAATTCTGCCTTGATTTCAAATCCTCTTCTTTGCCTTCCCTCAATATATTTGTGGACGAGAGTTATCATTTATAACTCTGCAGGTTTGTGAATTGCAGTGCCCTGAACCTCCATTTTACAACTCGCTTTTTTGGGAGCTGGCCGCAAAAGCGCAGGATGGCTTCAGGCCCTGTTCTGGTTCCGGGGGGCAGGCTGAGCCTGTGGTTAATTCTTCTTCCTGATGGGAAAATAGAGTGACCTGTGCCTGTCCCGACACCAAGAGCTAGTCTCTCGTTGGTTCCCCGTCTTCCCGTTCATCCTCAGGACAAATTGCAACCTGTACGGAACAGGAGGTTAAAGGTGCTGATGCTCCAACTAGGGAGATTGCTAGTAAAGTGGCTGGAATGGCGAACCCGGGCACAAGGAGATGAGAAATGAGGTGCGTTTTAGAAACCTTTCCCCATCACACGGTGTACCATCTTCTGGGTTTCTCATGCATGTTTTCGATGTAGGAAGATGCCCTTGAAGCTGGAGATTTGGGACCCATGCGATGGGTACCACGCAGTATTACTTTAAAGGGTCTGCGTTTGCTCACCCAACCTCACCAAACCTCTCAGCCCCAAGAGTGTCCACCCTTATGTCTCATCCAGCTGTGGGTCTAGATATGGTCAATCCAGGTTGCATCACAGCCCCTGAACTCATTGTGTAAGAATTTCTATCTCTTTCACTGTCGTTGTTTCATGGGTTTTTCAAAGTAATTTATTTTCATAATGGGGTTTAGCTGCTTTTCACGGCTGTGTTTATGCCGCTTTCCACCCACTTGACACACTAACAGAGAGATATCAATACATAGGCTTTAAGATTATTACTAGTCAGATATATTCTTGTGCGGTGAATAGGGCGTGTTGAGTCCAGTTCTCTGAGCAAGGAGTAGGTCTTGTCTACTACATATTGGGTTTATGGAACGGTATCTGAGCTAATTTGATACCCTTGTTTTATGTATCACCCCACCTCACCTTTCCCGTTAAGCAGCCATAGTGTGTTTTCCGCACGTGTGACTCTGTTCTGTTTTGTAATTCAGTTCAAGTGTAACGGTTTTTACATTCCCTCTATCAGTGATACCTTAGGAGAAGTGTCCTTTTCTGTGTGACTTATTTCACTTAGAATCGTCGTACCTAAATCCACTCATCATGCTGCTACTAACATTATGACATTGATTTCATGGCTGAGTGATATTCCATTGTACATAAGGACCACAACTTCTTTATCCATTTTTCTCTTTCCTGGGATATTTAAGGTGGAATGAAGTGGAGGTCCTTGTCAACAGAGCAGCCCTCAACTTTGGGGTGCTTGTGTCTTGCTGATTTTTAATTTTCCCAATTTATACCCCCATGAGTGGAAGTGCCCTATGCTCTCTAAGCTGTGTTTTTCAGATGTTTCAGGACACACCGTGCACTTCTCCAGAGTGGCTGTTGGCAATTTACATCCCGCCCATCAGTGTAGCAAGGCTCCCATTTCTCCATGGCCTGTCCTGCATTTCTGGTTTTGACACTTTTTTCAGCATGGCCCTTTTGACCGATGGGAAGCGAGACTTCTCTGTAGCGCTGATTTGCCTTTCCAGGTTGCTTGGTTGGCCAAAAAGGGCGTATGCGTTTTTTCCTGAATATATTCAGGAAAAAACGCATACGCCCTTTTTGGCCAAGGGCATCATTGTCAACGTTTTGCCGCTTTTCATGTGCTTTAAAGGCGATTCGTATCTACCTCCTGAAATCTGTTTCGTGCAATTCTGCCTTGATTTCAAATCCTCTTCTTTGCCTTCCCTCAATATATTTGTGGACGAGAGTTATCATTTATAACTCTGCAGGTTTGTGAATTGCAGTGCCCTGAACCTCCATTTTACAACTCGCTTTTTTGGGAGCTGGCCGCAAAAGCGCAGGATGGCTTCAGGCCCTGTTCTGGTTCCGGGGGGCAGGCTGAGCCTGTGGTTAATTCTTCTTCCTGATGGGAAAATAGAGTGACCTGTGCCTGTCCCGACACCAAGAGCTAGTCTCTCGTTGGTTCCCCGTCTTCCCGTTCATCCTCAGGACAAATTGCAACCTGTACGGAACAGGAGGTTAAAGGTGCTGATGCTCCAAGTAGGGAGATTGCTAGTAGAGTGGCTGGAATGGCGAACCCGGGCACAAGGAGATGAGAAATGAGGTGCGTTTTAGAAACCTTTCCCCATCACACGGTGTACCATCTTCTGGGTTTCTCATGCATGTTTTCGATGTAGGAAGATGCCCTTGAAGCTGGAGATTTGGGACCCATGCGATGGGTACCACGCAGTATTACTTTAAAGGGTCTGCGTTTGCTCACCCAACCTCACCAAACCTCTCAGCCCCAAGAGTGTCCACCCTTATGTCTCATCCAGCTGTGGGTCTAGATATGGTCAATCCAGGTTGCATCACAGCCCCTGAACTCATTGTGTAAGAATTTCTATCTCTTTCACTGTCGTTGTTTCATGGGTTTTTCAAAGTAATTTATTTTCATAATGGGGTTTAGCTGCTTTTCACGGCTGTGTTTATGCCGCTTTCCACCCACTTGACACACTAACAGAGAGATATCCATACATAGGCTTTAAGATTATTACTAGTCAGATATATTCTTGTGCGTTGAATAGGGCGTGTTGAGTCCAGTTCTCTGAGCAAGGAGTAGGTCTTGTCTACTACATATTGGGTTTATGGAACGGTATCTGAGCTAATTTGATACCCTTGTTTTATGTATCACCCCACCTCACCTTTCCCGTTAAGCAGCCATAGTGTGTTTTCTGCATGTGTGACTCTGTTCTGTTTTGTAATTCAGTTCAAGTGTAACGGTTTTTACATTCCCTCTATCAGTGATACCTTATGAGAAGTGTCCTTTTCTGTGTGACTTATTTCACTTAGAATCGTCGTACCTAAATCCACTCATCATGCTGCTACTAACATTATGACATTGATTTCATGGCTGAGTGATATTCCATTGTACATAAGGACCACAACTTCTTTATCCATTTTTCTCTTTCCTGGGATATTTAAGGTGGAATGAAGTGGAGGTCCTTGTCAACAGAGCAGCCCTCAACTTTGGGGTGCTTGTGTCTTGCTGATTTTTCATTTTCCCAATTTATACCCCCATGAGTGGAAGTGCCCTATGCTCTCTAAGCTGTGTTTTTCAGATGTTTCAGGACACACCGTACACTTCTCCAGAGTGGCTGTTGGCAATTTACATCCCGCCCATCAGTGTAGCAAGGCTCCCATTTCTCCATGGCCTGTCCTGCATTTCTGGTTTTGACACTTTTTTCAGCATGGCCCTTTTGACCGATGGGAAGCGAGACTTCTCTGTAGCGCTGATTTGCCTTTCCAGGTTGCTTGGTTGGCCAAAAAGGGCGTATGCGTTTTTTCCTGAATATATTCAGGAAAAAACGCATACGCCCTTTTTGGCCAAGGGCATCATTGTCAACGTTTTGCCGCTTTTCATGTGCTTTAAAGGCGATTCGTATCTACCTCCTGAAATCTGTTTCGTGCAATTCTGCCTTGATTTCAAATCCTCTTCTTTGCCTTCCCTCAATATATTTGTGGACGAGAGTTATCATTTATAACTCTGCAGGTTTGTGAATTGCAGTGCCCTGAACCTCCATTTTACAACTCGCTTTTTTGGGAGCTGGCCGCAAAAGCGCAGGATGGCTTCAGGCCCTGTTCTGGTTCCGGGGGGCAGGCTGAGCCTGTGGTTAATTCTTCTTCCTGATGGGAAAATAGAGTGACCTGTGCCTGTCCCGACACCAAGAGCTAGTCTCTCGTTGGTTCCCCGTCTTCCCGTTCATCCTCAGGACAAATTGCAACCTGTACGGAACAGGAGGTTAAAGGTGCTGATGCTCCAACTAGGGAGATTGCTAGTAAAGTGGCTGGAATGGCGAACCCGGGCACAAGGAGATGAGAAATGAGGTGCGTTTTAGAAACCTTTCCCCATCACACGGTGTACCATCTTCTGGGTTTCTCATGCATGTTTTCGATGTAGGAAGATGCCCTTGAAGCTGGAGATTTGGGACCCATGCGATGGGTACCACGCAGTATTACTTTAAAGGGTCTGCGTTTGCTCACCCAACCTCACCAAACCTCTCAGCCCCAAGAGTGTCCACCCTTATGTCTCATCCAGCTGTGGGTCTAGATATGGTCAATCCAGGTTGCATCACAGCCCCTGAACTCATTGTGTAAGAATTTCTATCTCTTTCACTGTCGTTGTTTCATGGGTTTTTCAAAGTAATTTATTTTCATAATGGGGTTTAGCTGCTTTTCACGGCTGTGTTTATGCCGCTTTCCACCCACTTGACACACTAACAGAGAGATATCAATACATAGGCTTTAAGATTATTACTAGTCAGATATATTCTTGTGCGGTGAATAGGGCGTGTTGAGTCCAGTTCTCTGAGCAAGGAGTAGGTCTTGTCTACTACATATTGGGTTTATGGAACGGTATCTGAGCTAATTTGATACCCTTGTTTTATGTATCACCCCACCTCACCTTTCCCGTTAAGCAGCCATAGTGTGTTTTCCGCACGTGTGACTCTGTTCTGTTTTGTAATTCAGTTCAAGTGTAACGGTTTTTACATTCCCTCTATCAGTGATACCTTAGGAGAAGTGTCCTTTTCTGTGTGACTTATTTCACTTAGAATCGTCGTACCTAAATCCACTCATCATGCTGCTACTAACATTATGACATTGATTTCATGGCTGAGTGATATTCCATTGTACATAAGGACCACAACTTCTTTATCCATTTTTCTCTTTCCTGGGATATTTAAGGTGGAATGAAGTGGAGGTCCTTGTCAACAGAGCAGCCCTCAACTTTGGGGTGCTTGTGTCTTGCTGATTTTTCATTTTCCCAATTTATACCCCCATGAGTGGAAGTGCCCTATGCTCTCTAAGCTGTGTTTTTCAGATGTTTCAGGACACACCGTGCACTTCTCCAGAGTGGCTGTTGGCAATTTACATCCCGCCCATCAGTGTAGCAAGGCTCCCATTTCTCCATGGCCTGTCCTGCATTTCTGGTTTTGACACTTTTTTCAGCATGGCCCTTTTGACCGATGGGAAGCGAGACTTCTCTGTAGCGCTGATTTGCCTTTCCAGGTTGCTTGGTTGGCCAAAAAGGGCGTATGCGTTTTTTCCTGAATATATTCAGGAAAAAACGCATACGCCCTTTTTGGCCAAGGGCATCATTGTCAACGTTTTGCCGCTTTTCATGTGCTTTAAAGGCGATTCGTATCTACCTCCTGAAATCTGTTTCGTGCAATTCTGCCTTGATTTCAAATCCTCTTCTTTGCCTTCCCTCAATATATTTGTGGACGAGAGTTATCATTTATAACTCTGCAGGTTTGTGAATTGCAGTGCCCTGAACCTCCATTTTACAACTCGCTTTTTTGGGAGCTGGCCGCAAAAGCGCAGGATGGCTTCAGGCCCTGTTCTGGTTCCGGGGGGCAGGCTGAGCCTGTGGTTAATTCTTCTTCCTGATGGGAAAATAGAGTGACCTGTGCCTGTCCCAACACCAAGAGCTAGTCTCTCGTTGGTTCCCCGTCTTCCCGTTCATCCTCAGGACAAATTGCAACCTGTACGGAACAGGAGGTTAAAGGTGCTGATGCTCCAAGTAGGGAGATTGCTAGTAGAGTGGCTGGAATGGCGAACCCGGGCACAAGGAGATGAGAAATGAGGTGCGTTTTAGAAACCTTTCCCCATCACACGGTGTACCATCTTCTGGGTTTCTCATGCATGTTTTCGATGTAGGAAGATGCCCTTGAAGCTGGAGATTTGGGACCCATGCGATGGGTACCACGCAGTATTACTTTAAAGGGTCTGCGTTTGCTCACCCAACCTCACCAAACCTCTCAGCCCCAAGAGTGTCCACCCTTATGTCTCATCCAGCTGTGGGTCTAGATATGGTCAATCCAGGTTGCATCACAGCCCCTGAACTCATTGTGTAAGAATTTCTATCTCTTTCACTGTCGTTGTTTCATGGGTTTTTCAAAGTAATTTATTTTCATAATGGGGTTTAGCTGCTTTTCACGGCTGTGTTTATGCCGCTTTCCACCCACTTGACACACTAACAGAGAGATATCAATACATAGGCTTTAAGATTATTACTAGTCAGATATATTCTTGTGCGGTGAATAGGGCGTGTTGAGTCCAGTTCTCTGAGCAAGGAGTAGGTCTTGTCTACTACATATTGGGTTTATGGAACGGTATCTGAGCTAATTTGATACCCTTGTTTTATGTATCACCCCACCTCACCTTTCCCGTTAAGCAGCCATAGTGTGTTTTCCGCACGTGTGACTCTGTTCTGTTTTGTAATTCAGTTCAAGTGTAACGGTTTTTACATTCCCTCTATCAGTGATACCTTAGGAGAAGTGTCCTTTTCTGTGTGACTTATTTCACTTAGAATCGTCGTACCTAAATCCACTCATCATGCTGCTACTAACATTATGACATTGATTTCATGGCTGAGTGATATTCCATTGTACATAAGGACCACAACTTCTTTATCCATTTTTCTCTTTCCTGGGATATTTAAGGTGGAATGAAGTGGAGGTCCTTGTCAACAGAGCAGCCCTCAACTTTGGGGTGCTTGTGTCTTGCTGATTTTTCATTTTCCCAATTTATACCCCCATGAGTGGAAGTGCCCTATGCTCTCTAAGCTGTGTTTTTCAGATGTTTCAGGACACACCGTACACTTCTCCAGAGTGGCTGTTGGCAATTTACATCCCGCCCATCAGTGTAGCAAGGCTCCCATTTCTCCATGGCCTGTCCTGCATTTCTGGTTTTGACACTTTTTTCAGCATGGCCCTTTTGACCGATGGGAAGCGAGACTTCTCTGTAGCGCTGATTTGCCTTTCCAGGTTGCTTGGTTGGCCCAAAAGGGCGTATGCGTTTTTTCCTGAATATATTCAAGAAAAAACGCATACGCCCTTTTTGGCCAAGGGCATCATTGTCAACGTTTTGCCGCTTTTCATGTGCTTTAAAGGCGATTCGTATCTACCTCCTGAAATCTGTTTCGTGCAATTCTGCCTTGATTTCAAATCCTCTTCTTTGCCTTCCCTCAATATATTTGTGGACGAGAGTTATCATTTATAACTCTGCAGGTTTGTGAATTGCAGTGCCCTGAACCTCCATTTTACAACTCGCTTTTTTGGGAGCTGGCCGCAAAAGCGCAGGATGGCTTCAGGCCCTGTTCTGGTTCCGGGGGGCAGGCTGAGCCTGTGGTTAATTCTTCTTCCTGATGGGAAAATAGAGTGACCTGTGCCTGTCCCGACACCAAGAGCTAGTCTCTCGTTGGTTCCCCGTCTTCCCGTTCATCCTCAGGACAAATTGCAACCTGTACGGAACAGGAGGTTAAAGGTGCTGATGCTCCAACTAGGGAGATTGCTAGTAAAGTGGCTGGAATGGCGAACCCGGGCACAAGGAGATGAGAAATGAGGTGCGTTTTAGAAACCTTTCCCCATCACACGGTGTACCATCTTCTGGGTTTCTCATGCATGTTTTCGATGTAGGAAGATGCCCTTGAAGCTGGAGATTTGGGACCCATGCGATGGGTACCACGCAGTATTACTTTAAAGGGTCTGCGTTTGCTCACCCAACCTCACCAAACCTCTCAGCCCCAAGAGTGTCCACCCTTATGTCTCATCCAGCTGTGGGTCTAGATATGGTCAATCCAGGTTGCATCACAGCCCCTGAACTCATTGTGTAAGAATTTCTATCTCTTTCACTGTCGTTGTTTCATGGGTTTTTCAAAGTAATTTATTTTCATAATGGGGTTTAGCTGCTTTTCACGGCTGTGTTTATGCCGCTTTCCACCCACTTGACACACTAACAGAGAGATATCAATACATAGGCTTTAAGATTATTACTAGTCAGATATATTCTTGTGCGGTGAATAGGGCGTGTTGAGTCCAGTTCTCTGAGCAAGGAGTAGGTCTTGTCTACTACATATTGGGTTTATGGAACGGTATCTGAGCTAATTTGATACCCTTGTTTTATGTATCACCCCACCTCACCTTTCCCGTTAAGCAGCCATAGTGTGTTTTCCGCACGTGTGACTCTGTTCTGTTTTGTAATTCAGTTCAAGTGTAACGGTTTTTACATTCCCTCTATCAGTGATACCTTAGGAGAAGTGTCCTTTTCTGTGTGACTTATTTCACTTAGAATCGTCGTACCTAAATCCACTCATCATGCTGCTACTAACATTATGACATTGATTTCATGGCTGAGTGATATTCCATTGTACATAAGGACCACAACTTCTTTATCCATTTTTCTCTTTCCTGGGATATTTAAGGTGGAATGAAGTGGAGGTCCTTGTCAACAGAGCAGCCCTCAACTTTGGGGTGCTTGTGTCTTGCTGATTTTTCATTTTCCCAATTTATACCCCCATGAGTGGAAGTGCCCTATGCTCTCTAAGCTGTGTTTTTCAGATGTTTCAGGACACACCGTGCACTTCTCCAGAGTGGCTGTTGGCAATTTACATCCCGCCCATCAGTGTAGCAAGGCTCCCATTTCTCCATGGCCTGTCCTGCATTTCTGGTTTTGAGACTTTTTTCAGCATGGCCCTTTTGACCGATGGGAAGCGAGACTTCTCTGTAGCGCTGATTTGCCTTTCCAGGTTGCTTGGTTGGCCCAAAAGGGCGTATGCGTTTTTTCCTGAATATATTCAGGAAAAAACGCATACGCCCTTTTTGGCCAAGGGCATCATTGTCAACGTTTTGCCGCTTTTCATGTGCTTTAAAGGCGATTCGTATCTACCTCCTGAAATCTGTTTCGTGCAATTCTGCCTTGATTTCAAATCCTCTTCTTTGCCTTCCCTCAATATATTTGTGGACGAGAGTTATCATTTATAACTCTGCAGGTTTGTGAATTGCAGTGCCCTGAACCTCCATTTTACAACTCGCTTTTTTGGGAGCTGGCCGCAAAAGCGCAGGATGGCTTCAGGCCCTGTTCTGGTTCCGGGGGGCAGGCTGAGCCTGTGGTTAATTCTTCTTCCTGATGGGAAAATAGAGTGACCTGTGCCTGTCCCAACACCAAGAGCTAGTCTCTCGTTGGTTCCCCGTCTTCCCGTTCATCCTCAGGACAAATTGCAACCTGTACGGAACAGGAGGTTAAAGGTGCTGATGCTCCAAGTAGGGAGATTGCTAGTAGAGTGGCTGGAATGGCGAACCCGGGCACAAGGAGATGAGAAATGAGGTGCGTTTTAGAAACCTTTCCCCATCACACGGTGTACCATCTTCTGGGTTTCTCATGCATGTTTTCGATGTAGGAAGATGCCCTTGAAGCTGGAGATTTGGGACCCATGCGATGGGTACCACGCAGTATTACTTTAAAGGGTCTGCGTTTGCTCACCCAACCTCACCAAACCTCTCAGCCCCAAGAGTGTCCACCCTTATGTCTCATCCAGCTGTGGGTCTAGATATGGTCAATCCAGGTTGCATCACAGCCCCTGAACTCATTGTGTAAGAATTTCTATCTCTTTCACTGTCGTTGTTTCATGGGTTTTTCAAAGTAATTTATTTTCATAATGGGGTTTAGCTGCTTTTCACGGCTGTGTTTATGCCGCTTTCCACCCACTTGACACACTAACAGAGAGATATCAATACATAGGCTGTAAGATTATTACTAGTCAGATATATTCTTGTGCGGTGAATAGGGCGTGTTGAGTCCAGTTCTCTGAGCAAGGAGTAGGTCTTGTCTACTACATATTGGGTTTATGGAACGGTATCTGAGCTAATTTGATACCCTTGTTTTATGTATCACCCCACCTCACCTTTCCCGTTAAGCAGCCATAGTGTGTTTTCTGCATGTGTGACTCTGTTCTGTTTTGTAATTCAGTTCAAGTGTAACGGTTTTTACATTCCCTCTAACAGTGATACCTTAGGAGAAGTGTCCTTTTCTGTGTGACTTATTTCACTTAGAATCGTCGTACCTAAATCCACTCATCATGCTGCTACTAACATTATGACATGGATTTCATGGCTGAGTGATATTCCATTGTCCATAAGGACCACAACTTCTTTATCCATTTTTCTCTTTCCTGGGATATTTAAGGTGGAATGAAGTGGAGGTCCTTGTCAACAGAGCAGCCCTCAACTTTGGGGTGCTTGTGTCTTGCTGATTTTTCATTTTCCCAATTTATACCCCCATGAGTGGAAGTGCCCTATGCTCTCTAAGCTGTGTTTTTCAGATGTTTCAGGACACACCGTACACTTCTCCAGAGTGGCTGTTGGCAATTTACATCCCGCCCATCAGTGTAGCAAGGCTCCCATTTCTCCATGGCCTGTCCTGCATTTCTGGTTTTGACACTTTTTTCAGCATGGCCCTTTTGACCGATGGGTAGCGAGACTTCTCTGTAGCGCTGATTTGCCTTTCCAGGTTGCTTGGTTGGCCCAAAAGGGCGTATGCGTTTTTTCCTGAATATATTCAGGAAAAAACGCATACGCCCTTTTTGGCCAAGGGCATCATTGTCAACGTTTTGCCGCTTTTCATGTGCTTTAAAGGCGATTCGTATCTACCTCCTGAAATCTGTTTCGTGCAATTCTGCCTTGATTTCAAATCCTCTTCTTTGCCTTCCCTCAATATATTTGTGGACGAGAGTTATCATTTATAACTCTGCAGGTTTGTGAATTGCAGTGCCCTGAACCTCCATTTTACAACTCGCTTTTTTGGGAGCTGGCCGCAAAAGCGCAGGATGGCTTCAGGCCCTGTTCTGGTTCCGGGGGGCAGGCTGAGCCTGTGGTTAATTCTTCTTCCTGATGGGAAAATAGAGTGACCTGTGCCTGTCCCGACACCAAAAGCTAGTCTCTCGTTGGTTCCCCGTCTTCCCGTTCATCCTCAGGACAAATTGCAACCTGTACGGAACAGGAGGTTAAAGGTGCTGATGCTCCAACTAGGGAGATTGCTAGTAAAGTGGCTGGAATGGCGAACCCGGGCACAAGGAGATGAGAAATGAGGTGCGTTTTAGAAACCTTTCCCCATCACACGGTGTACCATCTTCTGGGTTTCTCATGCATGTTTTCGATGTAGGAAGATGCCCTTGAAGCTGGAGATTTGGGACCCATGTGATGGGTACCACGCAGTATTACTTTAAAGGGTCTGCGTTTGCTCACCCAACCTCACCAAACCTCTCAGCCCCAAGAGTGTCCACCCTTATGTCTCATCCAGCTGTGGGTCTAGATATGGTCAATCCAGGTTGCATCACAGCCCCTGAACTCATTGTGTAAGAATTTCTATCTCTTTCACTGTCGTTGTTTCATGGGTTTTTCAAAGTAATTTATTTTCATAATGGGGTTTAGCTGCTTTTCACGGCTGTGTTTATGCCGCTTTCCACCCACTTGACACACTAACAGAGAGATATCCATACATAGGCTTTAAGATTATTACTAGTCAGATATATTCTTGTGCGTTGAATAGGGCGTGTTGAGTCCAGTTCTCTGAGCAAGGAGTAGGTCTTGTCTACTACATATTGGGTTTATGGAACGGTATCTGAGCTAATTTGATACCCTTGTTTTATGTATCACCCCACCTCACCTTTCCCGTTAAGCAGCCATAGTGTGTTTTCTGCATGTGTGACTCTGTTCTGTTTTGTAATTCAGTTCAAGTGTAACGGTTTTTACATTCCCTCTATCAGTGATACCTTAGGAGAAGTGTCCTTTTCTGTGTGACTTATTTCACTTAGAATCGTCGTACCTAAATCCACTCATCATGCTGCTACTAACATTATGACATTGATTTCATGGCTGAGTGATATTCCATTGTACATAAGGACCACAACTTCTTTATCCATTTTTCTCTTTCCTGGGATATTTAAGGTGGAATGAAGTGGAGGTCCTTGTCAACAGAGCAGCCCTCAACTTTGGGGTGCTTGTGTCTTGCTGATTTTTCATTTTCCCAATTTATACCCCCATGAGTGGAAGTGCCCTATGCTCTCTAAGCTGTGTTTTTCAGATGTTTCAGGACACACCGTACACTTCTCCAGAGTGGCTGTTGGCAATTTACATCCCGCCCATCAGTGTAGCAAGGCTCCCATTTCTCCATGGCCTGTCCTGCATTTCTGGTTTTGACACTTTTTTCAGCATGGCCCTTTTGACCGATGGGAAGCGAGACTTCTCTGTAGCGCTGATTTGCCTTTCCAGGTTGCTTGGTTGGCCAAAAAGGGCGTATGCGTTTTTTCCTGAATATATTCAGGAAAAAACGCATACGCCCTTTTTGGCCAAGGGCATCATTGTCAACGTTTTGCCGCTTTTCATGTGCTTTAAAGGCGATTCGTATCTACCTCCTGAAATCTGTTTCGTGCAATTCTGCCTTGATTTCAAATCCTCTTCTTTGCCTTCCCTCAATATATTTGTGGACGAGAGTTATCATTTATAACTCTGCAGGTTTGTGAATTGCAGTGCCCTGAACCTCCATTTTACAACTCGCTTTTTTGGGAGCTGGCCGCAAAAGCGCAGGATGGCTTCAGGCCCTGTTCTGGTTCCGGGGGGCAGGCTGAGCCTGTGGTTAATTCTTCTTCCTGATGGGAAAATAGAGTGACCTGTGCCTGTCCCGACACCAAGAGCTAGTCTCTCGTTGGTTCCCCGTCTTCCCGTTCATCCTCAGGACAAATTGCAACCTGTACGGAACAGGAGGTTAAAGGTGCTGATGCTCCAACTAGGGAGATTGCTAGTAAAGTGGCTGGAATGGCGAACCCGGGCACAAGGAGATGAGAAATGAGGTGCGTTTTAGAAACCTTTCCCCATCACACGGTGTACCATCTTCTGGGTTTCTCATGCATGTTTTCGATGTAGGAAGATGCCCTTGAAGCTGGAGATTTGGGACCCATGCGATGGGTACCACGCAGTATTACTTTAAAGGGTCTGCGTTTGCTCACCCAACCTCACCAAACCTCTCAGCCCCAAGAGTGTCCACCCTTATGTCTCATCCAGCTGTGGGTCTAGATATGGTCAATCCAGGTTGCATCACAGCCCCTGAACTCATTGTGTAAGAATTTCTATCTCTTTCACTGTCGTTGTTTCATGGGTTTTTCAAAGTAATTTATTTTCATAATGGGGTTTAGCTGCTTTTCACGGCTGTGTTTATGCCGCTTTCCACCCACTTGACACACTAACAGAGAGATATCAATACATAGGCTTTAAGATTATTACTAGTCAGATATATTCTTGTGCGGTGAATAGGGCGTGTTGAGTCCAGTTCTCTGAGCAAGGAGTAGGTCTTGTCTACTACATATTGGGTTTATGGAACGGTATCTGAGCTAATTTGATACCCTTGTTTTATGTATCACCCCACCTCACCTTTCCCGTTAAGCAACCATAGTGTGTTTTCCGCACGTGTGACTCTGTTCTGTTTTGTAATTCAGTTCAAGTGTAACGGTTTTTACATTCCCTCTATCAGTGATACCTTAGGAGAAGTGTCCTTTTCTGTGTGACTTATTTCACTTAGAATCGTCGTACCTAAATCCACTCATCATGCTGCTACTAACATTATGACATTGATTTCATGGCTGAGTGATATTCCATTGTACATAAGGACCACAACTTCTTTATCCATTTTTCTCTTTCCTGGGATATTTAAGGTGGAATGAAGTGGAGGTCCTTGTCAACAGAGCAGCCCTCAACTTTGGGGTGCTTGTGTCTTGCTGATTTTTCATTTTCCCAATTTATACCCCCATGAGTGGAAGTGCCCTATGCTCTCTAAGCTGTGTTTTTCAGATGTTTCAGGACACACCGTGCACTTCTCCAGAGTGGCTGTTGGCAATTTACATCCCGCCCATCAGTGTAGCAAGGCTCCCATTTCTCCATGGCCTGTCCTGCATTTCTGGTTTTGACACTTTTTTCAGCATGGCCCTTTTGACCGATGGGAAGCGAGACTTCTCTGTAGCGCTGATTTGCCTTTCCAGGTTGCTTGGTTGGCCAAAAAGGGCGTATGCGTTTTTTCCTGAATATATTCAGGAAAAAACGCATACGCCCTTTTTGGCCAAGGGCATCATTGTCAACGTTTTGCCGCTTTTCATGTGCTTTAAAGGCGATTCGTATCTACCTCCTGAAATCTGTTTCGTGCAATTCTGCCTTGATTTCAAATCCTCTTCTTTGCCTTCCCTCAATATATTTGTGGACGAGAGTTATCATTTATAACTCTGCAGGTTTGTGAATTGCAGTGCCCTGAACCTCCATTTTACAACTCGCTTTTTTGGGAGCTGGCCGCAAAAGCGCAGGATGGCTTCAGGCCCTGTTCTGGTTCCGGGGGGCAGGCTGAGCCTGTGGTTAATTCTTCTTCCTGATGGGAAAATAGAGTGACCTGTGCCTGTCCCAACACCAAGAGCTAGTCTCTCGTTGGTTCCCCGTCTTCCCGTTCATCCTCAGGACAAATTGCAACCTGTACGGAACAGGAGGTTAAAGGTGCTGATGCTCCAATTAGGGAGATTGCTAGTAGAGTGGCTGGAATGGCGAACCCGGGCACAAGGAGATGAGAAATGAGGTGCGTTTTAGAAACCTTTCCCCATCACACGGTGTACCATCTTCTGGGTTTCTCATGCATGTTTTCGATGTAGGAAGATGCCCTTGAAGCTGGAGATTTGGGACCCATGCGATGGGTACCACGCAGTATTACTTTAAAGGGTCTGCGTTTGCTCACCCAACCTCACCAAACCTCTCAGCCCCAAGAGTGTCCACCCTTATGTCTCATCCAGCTGTGGGTCTAGATATGGTCAATCCAGGTTGCATCACAGCCCCTGAACTCATTGTGTAAGAATTTCTATCTCTTTCACTGTCGTTGTTTCATGGGTTTTTCAAAGTAATTTATTTTCATAATGGGGTTTAGCTGCTTTTCACGGCTGTGTTTATGCCGCTTTCCACCCACTTGACACACTAACAGAGAGATATCAATACATAGGCTTTAAGATTATTACTAGTCAGATATATTCTTGTGCGGTGAATAGGGCGTGTTGAGTCCAGTTCTCTGAGCAAGGAGTAGGTCTTGTCTACTACATATTGGGTTTATGGAACGGTATCTGAGCTAATTTGATACCCTTGTTTTATGTATCACCCCACCTCACCTTTCCCGTTAAGCAGCCATAGTGTGTTTTCCGCACGTGTGACTCTGTTCTGTTTTGTAATTCAGTTCAAGTGTAACGGTTTTTACATTCCCTCTATCAGTGATACCTTAGGAGAAGTGTCCTTTTCTGTGTGACTTATTTCACTTAGAATCGTCGTACCTAAATCCACTCATCATGCTGCTACTAACATTATGACATTGATTTCATGGCTGAGTGATATTCCATTGTACATAAGGACCACAACTTCTTTATCCATTTTTCTCTTTCCTGGGATATTTAAGGTGGAATGAAGTGGAGGTCCTTGTCAACAGAGCAGCCCTCAACTTTGGGGTGCTTGTGTCTTGCTGATTTTTCATTTTCCCAATTTATACCCCCATGAGTGGAAGTGCCCTATGCTCTCTAAGCTGTGTTTTTCAGATGTTTCAGGACACACCGTACACTTCTCCAGAGTGGCTGTTGGCAATTTACATCCCGCCCATCAGTGTAGCAAGGCTCCCATTTCTCCATGGCCTGTCCTGCATTTCTGGTTTTGACACTTTTTTCAGCATGGCCCTTTTGACCGATGGGAAGCGAGACTTCTCTGTAGCGCTGATTTGCCTTTCCAGGTTGCTTGGTTGGCCAAAAAGGGCGTATGCGTTTTTTCCTGAATATATTCAAGAAAAAACGCATACGCCCTTTTTGGCCAAGGGCATCATTGTCAACGTTTTGCCGCTTTTCATGTGCTTTAAAGGCGATTCGTATCTACCTCCTGAAATCTGTTTCGTGCAATTCTGCCTTGATTTCAAATCCTCTTCTTTGCCTTCCCTCAATATATTTGTGGACGAGAGTTATCATTTATAACTCTGCAGGTTTGTGAATTGCAGTGCCCTGAACCTCCATTTTACAACTCGCTTTTTTGGGAGCTGGCCGCAAAAGCGCAGGATGGCTTCAGGCCCTGTTCTGGTTCCGGGGGGCAGGCTGAGCCTGTGGTTAATTCTTCTTCCTGATGGGAAAATAGAGTGACCTGTGCCTGTCCCGACACCAAGAGCTAGTCTCTCGTTGGTTCCCCGTCTTCCCGTTCATCCTCAGGACAAATTGCAACCTGTACGGAACAGGAGGTTAAAGGTGCTGATGCTCCAACTAGGGAGATTGCTAGTAAAGTGGCTGGAATGGCGAACCCGGGCACAAGGAGATGAGAAATGAGGTGCGTTTTAGAAACCTTTCCCCATCACACGGTGTACCATCTTCTGGGTTTCTCATGCATGTTTTCGATGTAGGAAGATGCCCTTGAAGCTGGAGATTTGGGACCCATGCGATGGGTACCACGCAGTATTACTTTAAAGGGTCTGCGTTTGCTCACCCAACCTCACCAAACCTCTCAGCCCCAAGAGTGTCCACCCTTATGTCTCATCCAGCTGTGGGTCTAGATATGGTCAATCCAGGTTGCATCACAGCCCCTGAACTCATTGTGTAAGAATTTCTATCTCTTTCACTGTCGTTGTTTCATGGGTTTTTCAAAGTAATTTATTTTCATAATGGGGTTTAGCTGCTTTTCACGGCTGTGTTTATGCCGCTTTCCACCCACTTGACACACTAACAGAGAGATATCAATACATAGGCTTTAAGATTATTACTAGTCAGATATATTCTTGTGCGGTGAATAGGGCGTGTTGAGTCCAGTTCTCTGAGCAAGGAGTAGGTCTTGTCTACTACATATTGGGTTTATGGAACGGTATCTGAGCTAATTTGATACCCTTGTTTTATGTATCACCCCACCTCACCTTTCCCGTTAAGCAGCCATAGTGTGTTTTCCGCACGTGTGACTCTGTTCTGTTTTGTAATTCAGTTCAAGTGTAACGGTTTTTACATTCCCTCTATCAGTGATACCTTAGGAGAAGTGTCCTTTTCTGTGTGACTTATTTCACTTAGAATCGTCGTACCTAAATCCACTCATCATGCTGCTACTAACATTATGACATTGATTTCATGGCTGAGTGATATTCCATTGTACATAAGGACCACAACTTCTTTATCCATTTTTCTCTTTCCTGGGATATTTAAGGTGGAATGAAGTGGAGGTCCTTGTCAACAGAGCAGCCCTCAACTTTGGGGTGCTTGTGTCTTGCTGATTTTTCATTTTCCCAATTTATACCCCCATGAGTGGAAGTGCCCTATGCTCTCTAAGCTGTGTTTTTCAGATGTTTCAGGACACACCGTGCACTTCTCCAGAGTGGCTGTTGGCAATTTACATCCCGCCCATCAGTGTAGCAAGGCTCCCATTTCTCCATGGCCTGTCCTGCATTTCTGGTTTTGAGACTTTTTTCAGCATGGCCCTTTTGACCGATGGGAAGCGAGACTTCTCTGTAGCGCTGATTTGCCTTTCCAGGTTGCTTGGTTGGCCCAAATTGCGTATGCGTTTTTTCCTGAATATATTCAGGAAAAAACGCATACGCCCTTTTTGGCCAAGGGCATCATTGTCAACGTTTTGCCGCTTTTCATGTGCTTTAAAGGCGATTCGTATCTACCTCCTGAAATCTGTTTCGTGCAATTCTGCCTTGATTTCAAATCCTCTTCTTTGCCTTCCCTCAATATATTTGTGGACGAGAGTTATCATTTATAACTCTGCAGGTTTGTGAATTGCAGTGCCCTGAACCTCCATTTTACAACTCGCTTTTTTGGGAGCTGGCCGCAAAAGCGCAGGATGGCTTCAGGCCCTGTTCTGGTTCCGGGGGGCAGGCTGAGCCTGTGGTTAATTCTTCTTCCTGATGGGAAAATAGAGTGACCTGTGCCTGTCCCAACACCAAGAGCTAGTCTCTCGTTGGTTCCCCGTCTTCCCGTTCATCCTCAGGACAAATTGCAACCTGTACGGAACAGGAGGTTAAAGGTGCTGATGCTCCAAGTAGGGAGATTGCTAGTAGAGTGGCTGGAATGGCGAACCCGGGCACAAGGAGATGAGAAATGAGGTGCGTTTTAGAAACCTTTCCCCATCACACGGTGTACCATCTTCTGGGTTTCTCATGCATGTTTTCGATGTAGGAAGATGCCCTTGAAGCTGGAGATTTGGGACCCATGCGATGGGTACCACGCAGTATTACTTTAAAGGGTCTGCGTTTGCTCACCCAACCTCACCAAACCTCTCAGCCCCAAGAGTGTCCACCCTTATGTCTCATCCAGCTGTGGGTCTAGATATGGTCAATCCAGGTTGCATCACAGCCCCTGAACTCATTGTGTAAGAATTTCTATCTCTTTCACTGTCGTTGTTTCATGGGTTTTTCAAAGTAATTTATTTTCATAATGGGGTTTAGCTGCTTTTCACGGCTGTGTTTATGCCGCTTTCCACCCACTTGACACACTAACAGAGAGATATCAATACATAGGCTGTAAGATTATTACTAGTCAGATATATTCTTGTGCGGTGAATAGGGCGTGTTGAGTCCAGTTCTCTGAGCAAGGAGTAGGTCTTGTCTACTACATATTGGGTTTATGGAACGGTATCTGAGCTAATTTGATACCCTTGTTTTATGTATCACCCCACCTCACCTTTCCCGTTAAGCAGCCATAGTGTGTTTTCTGCATGTGTGACTCTGTTCTGTTTTGTAATTCAGTTCAAGTGTAACGGTTTTTACATTCCCTCTAACAGTGATACCTTAGGAGAAGTGTCCTTTTCTGTGTGACTTATTTCACTTAGAATCGTCGTACCTAAATCCACTCATCATGCTGCTACTAACATTATGACATGGATTTCATGGCTGAGTGATATTCCATTGTCCATAAGGACCACAACTTCTTTATCCATTTTTCTCTTTCCTGGGATATTTAAGGTGGAATGAAGTGGAGGTCCTTGTCAACAGAGCAGCCCTCAACTTTGGGGTGCTTGTGTCTTGCTGATTTTTCATTTTCCCAATTTATACCCCCATGAGTGGAAGTGCCCTATGCTCTCTAAGCTGTGTTTTTCAGATGTTTCAGGACACACCGTACACTTCTCCAGAGTGGCTGTTGGCAATTTACATCCCGCCCATCAGTGTAGCAAGGCTCCCATTTCTCCATGGCCTGTCCTGCATTTCTGGTTTTGACACTTTTTTCAGCATGGCCCTTTTGACCGATGGGTAGCGAGACTTCTCTGTAGCGCTGATTTGCCTTTCCAGGTTGCTTGGTTGGCCCAAAAGGGCGTATGCGTTTTTTCCTGAATATATTCAGGAAAAAACGCATACGCCCTTTTTGGCCAAGGGCATCATTGTCAACGTTTTGCCGCTTTTCATGTGCTTTAAAGGCGATTCGTATCTACCTCCTGAAATCTGTTTCGTGCAATTCTGCCTTGATTTCAAATCCTCTTCTTTGCCTTCCCTCAATATATTTGTGGACGAGAGTTATCATTTATAACTCTGCAGGTTTGTGAATTGCAGTGCCCTGAACCTCCATTTTACAACTCGCTTTTTTGGGAGCTGGCCGCAAAAGCGCAGGATGGCTTCAGGCCCTGTTCTGGTTCCGGGGGGCAGGCTGAGCCTGTGGTTAATTCTTCTTCCTGATGGGAAAATAGAGTGACCTGTGCCTGTCCCGACACCAAAAGCTAGTCTCTCGTTGGTTCCCCGTCTTCCCGTTCATCCTCAGGACAAATTGCAACCTGTACGGAACAGGAGGTTAAAGGTGCTGATGCTCCAACTAGGGAGATTGCTAGTAAAGTGGCTGGAATGGCGAACCCGGGCACAAGGAGATGAGAAATGAGGTGCGTTTTAGAAACCTTTCCCCATCACACGGTGTACCATCTTCTGGGTTTCTCATGCATGTTTTCGATGTAGGAAGATGCCCTTGAAGCTGGAGATTTGGGACCCATGTGATGGGTACCACGCAGTATTACTTTAAAGGGTCTGCGTTTGCTCACCCAACCTCACCAAACCTCTCAGCCCCAAGAGTGTCCACCCTTATGTCTCATCCAGCTGTGGGTCTAGATATGGTCAATCCAGGTTGCATCACAGCCCCTGAACTCATTGTGTAAGAATTTCTATCTCTTTCACTGTCGTTGTTTCATGGGTTTTTCAAAGTAATTTATTTTCATAATGGGGTTTAGCTGCTTTTCACGGCTGTGTTTATGCCGCTTTCCACCCACTTGACACACTAACAGAGAGATATCAATACATAGGCTTTAAGATTATTACTAGTCAGATATATTCTTGTGCGGTGAATAGGGCGTGTTGAGTCCAGTTCTCTGAGCAAGGAGTAGGTCTTGTCTACTACATATTGGGTTTATGGAACGGTATCTGAGCTAATTTGATACCCTTGTTTTATGTATCACCCCACCTCACCTTTCCCGTTAAGCAGCCATAGTGTGTTTTCTGCATGTGTGACTCTGTTCTGTTTTGTAATTCAGTTCAAGTGTAACGGTTTTTACATTCCCTCTATCAGTGATACCTTAGGAGAAGTGTCCTTTTCTGTGTGACTTATTTCACTTAGAATCGTCGTACCTAAATCCACTCATCATGCTGCTACTAACATTATGACATTGATTTCATGGCTGAGTGATATTCCATTGTACATAAGGACCACAACTTCTTTATCCATTTTTCTCTTTCCTGGGATATTTAAGGTGGAATGAAGTGGAGGTCCTTGTCAACAGAGCAGCCCTCAACTTTGGGGTGCTTGTGTCTTGCTGATTTTTCATTTTCCCAATTTATACCCCCATGAGTGGAAGTGCCCTATGCTCTCTAAGCTGTGTTTTTCAGATGTTTCAGGACACACCGTACACTTCTCCAGAGTGGCTGTTGGCAATTTACATCCCGCCCATCAGTGTAGCAAGGCTCCCATTTCTCCATGGCCTGTCCTGCATTTCTGGTTTTGACACTTTTTTCAGCATGGCCCTTTTGACCGATGGGAAGCGAGACTTCTCTGTAGCGCTGATTTGCCTTTCCAGGTTGCTTGGTTGGCCAAAAAGGGCGTATGCGTTTTTTCCTGAATATATTCAGGAAAAAACGCATACGCCCTTTTTGGCCAAGGGCATCATTGTCAACGTTTTGCCGCTTTTCATGTGCTTTAAAGGCGATTCGTATCTACCTCCTGAAATCTGTTTCGTGCAATTCTGCCTTGATTTCAAATCCTCTTCTTTGCCTTCCCTCAATATATTTGTGGACGAGAGTTATCATTTATAACTCTGCAGGTTTGTGAATTGCAGTGCCCTGAACCTCCATTTTACAACTCGCTTTTTTGGGAGCTGGCCGCAAAAGCGCAGGATGGCTTCAGGCCCTGTTCTGGTTCCGGGGGGCAGGCTGAGCCTGTGGTTAATTCTTCTTCCTGATGGGAAAATAGAGTGACCTGTGCCTGTCCCAACACCAAGAGCTAGTCTCTCGTTGGTTCCCCGTCTTCCCGTTCATCCTCAGGACAAATTGCAACCTGTACAGAACAGGAGGTTAAAGGTGCTGATGCTCCAAGTAGGGAGATTGCTAGTAGAGTGGCTGGAATGGCGAACCCGGGCACAAGGAGATGAGAAATGAGGTGCGTTTTAGAAACCTTTCCCCATCACACGGTGTACCATCTTCTGGGTTTCTCATGCATGTTTTCGATGTAGGAAGATGCCCTTGAACCTGGAGATTTGGGACCCATGGGACGGGTACCACGCAGTATTACTTTAAAGGGTCTGCGTTTGCTCACCCAACCTCACCAAACCTCTCAGCCCCAAGAGTGTCCACCCTTATGTCTCACCCAGTTGTGGGTCTAGATATGGTCAATCCAGGTTGCATCACAGCCCCTGAACGCATTTTCTAAAAATTTCTCTCTCTTTCACTGTCTTTGTTTCATGGGTTTTTCAAAGTAATTTATTTTTATAATGCGGTTTAGCTGCTTTTCACTGCTGTGTTTATGCCGCTTTACACCCACTTGACACACTAACAGAGAGATATCAATACATAGGTTTTAAGCTTATTACTAGTCAGATAGATTCTTGTGCGGTGAATAGGGCATGTTGAGTCCAGTTCTCTGAGCAAGGAGTAGGTCTTGTCTATTACATATTGGGTTTATGGAACGGTATCTGAGCTAATTTGAAACCCTTGTTTTATGTATCACCCCACCTCACCTTTCCCGTTAAGCAGCCATAGTGTGTTTTCTGCATGTGTGACTCTGTTCTGTTTTGTAATTCAGTTCAAGTGTAACGGTTTTTACATTCCCTCTATCAGTGATACCTTATGAGAAGTGTCCTTTTCTGTGTGACTTATTTCACTTAGAATCGTCGTACCTAAATCCACTCATCATGCTTCTACTAGCCTTATGACATTGATTTCATGGCTGACTGATATTCCATTGTACATAAGGACCACAACTTCTTTATCCATTTTTCTCTTTCCTGGGATATTTAAGGTGGAATGAAGTGGAGGTCCTTGTCAACAGAGCAGCCCTAAACTTTGGGGTGCTTGTGTCTTGCTGATTTTTCATTTTCCCTATTTATACCCCCATGAGTGGAAGTGCCCTATGCTTTCTAAGCTGTGTTTTTTAGATGTTTCAGGACTCACTGCACACTTCTCCAGAGTGGCTGTTGGCAATTTACATCCCGCCCATCAGTGTAGCAAGGCTCCCATTTCTCCATGGCCTGTCCTGCGTTTCTGGGTTTTACACGTTTTTCAGCATGGCCGTTTTGACCGATGGGTAGCGAGTCTTCTTTGTAGGCCTCATTTGCCTTTCCAGGTTGCTTGGTTGGCCAAAAAGGGCGTATGCGTTTTTTCCTTAATATATTCAGGAGAAAACGCATATGCCCTTTTTGGCCAAGGGCATCATTGTCAACGTTTTTCCGCTTTTCATGTGCTTTAAAGGCGATTCGAATCTACCTCCTGAAATCTGTTTCCTGCAATTCTGCCTTGATTTCAAATCCTCTTCTTTGCCTTCCCTCAATATATTTGTGGACGAGAGTTATCATTTATAACTCTGCAGGTTTGTGAATTGCAGTGCCCTGAAGCTCCATTTTACAACTCGCTTTTTTGAGAGCTGGCCGCAAAAGTGCATGATGGTTTCATGCCCTCTTAGGCTTCCGGGGGGCAGGCTGAGCCTGTGGTTAATTCTTCTTCCTGATGGGAAAATAGAGTGACCTGTGCCTGTGTCCACACCAAGAGCTAGTCTCTCATTGGTTCCCCGTCTTGCCGTTCATCCTCAGGACAAATTGCAACCTGTACGGAACAGGTTAAAGGTGCTGATGCTCCAAGTAGGGAGATTGCTACTAAAGCGGCTGGAATGGTGAACCCAGGCACAAGGAGATGAGAAATGAGGTGCGTTTTAGAAACATTTCCCCATCACACGGTGTACCATCTTCTGGGTTTCTCATGCATGTTTTCGATGTAGGAAGATGCCCTTGAACCTGGAGATTTGGGACCCATGGGACGCGTACCACGCAGTATTACTTTAGAGGGTCTGCGTTTGCTCACCCAACCTCACCAAACCTCTCAGCCCCAAGTGTGTCCACCCTTATGTCTCACCCAGTTGTGGGTCTAGATATGGTCAATCCAGGTTGCATCACAGCCCCTGAACGCATTGTGTAAGAATTTCTCTCTCTTTCACTGTCTTTGTTTCATGGGTTTTTCAAAGTAATTTATTTTTATAATGCGGTTTAGCTGCTTTTCACTGCTGTGTTTATGCCGCTTTACACCCACTTGACACACTAACAGAGAGATATCAATACATAGGTTTTAAGATTATTCCTAGTCAGATATATTCTTGTGCGGTGAATAGGGCGTGTTGAGTCCAGTTCTCTGAGCAAGGAGTAGGTCTTGTCTATTACATATTGGGTTTATGGAACGGTATCTGAGCTAATTTGAAACCCTTGTTTTATGTATCACCCCACCTCACCTTTCCCGTTAAGCAGCCATAGTGTGTTTTCTGCATGTGTGACTCTGTTCTGTTTTGTAATTCAGTTCAAGTGTAACGGTTTTTACATTCCCTCTATAAGTGATACCTTATGAGAAGTGTCCTTTTCTGTGTGACTTATTTCACTTAGAATCGTCGTACCTAAATCCACTCATCATGCTGCTACTAGTCTTATGACATTGATTTCATGGCTGAGTGATATTCCATTGTACATAAGGACCACAACTTCTTTATCCATTTTTCTCTTTCCTGGGATATTGAAGGTGGAATGAAGTGGAGGTCCTTGTCAACAGAGCAGCCCTAAACTTTGGGGTGCTTATGTCTTGCTGATTTTTAATTTTCCCAATTTATAACCCCATGAGTGGAAGTACCGTATGCTCTCTAAGCTGTGTTTTTCAGGTGTTTCAGGACACAACGTACACTTCTCCAGAGTGGCTGTTGGCAATTTACATCCCGCCCATCTGTGTAGCAAGGCTCCCATTTCTCCATGGCCTGTCCTGCATTTCTGGTTTTGACACGTTTTTCAGAATGGCCCTTTTGACCGATGGGTAGCGAGTCTTCTTTGTAGCCCTGATTTGCCTTTCCAGGTTGCTTGGTTGGCCAAAAAGGGCGTATGCGTTTTTTCCTGAATATATTCAGGAAAAAACGCATACGCCCTTTTTGGCCAAGGGCATCATTGTCAACGTTTTGCCTCTTTTCATGTGCTTTAAAGGCGATTCGAATGTACCTCCTGAAATCTGTTTCCTGCAATTCTGCCTTGATTTCAAATCCTCTTCTTTGCCTTCCCTCAATATATTTGTGGACGAGAGTTATCATTTATAACTCTGCAGGTTTGTGAATTGCAGTGCCCTGAAGCTCCATTTTACAACTCGCTCTTTTGGGAGCTGGCCACAGAAGCTCAGGATGGCTTCAGGCCCTGTTCTGGTTCCAGGGGGCAGGCTGAGCCTGTGGTTAATTCTTCTTCCTGATGGGAAAATAGAGTGACCTGTGCCTGTGTCCACACTAACAGCTAGTCTCTCATTGGTTCCTCGTCTTCCCGTTCATCCTCAGGACAAATTGCAACCTGTACGGAACAGGAGGTTAAAGGTGCTGATGCTCCAAGTAGGGAGATTGCTTATAAAGTGGCTGGAATGGCGAACCCGGGCACAAGGAGGTGAGAAATGAGGTGCGTTTTAGAAACCTTTCCCCATCACACGGTGTACCATCTTCTGGGTTTCTCATGCATGTTTTCGATGTAGGAAGATGCCCTTGATCCTGGAGATTTGGGACCCATGGATTGGGTTCCACACAGTATTACTTTAAAGGGTCTGCGTTTGCACACCCAACCTCACCAAACCTCTCAGCCCCAAGAGTGTCCACCCTTATGTCTCATCCACCTGTGGGTCTACATATGGTCAATCCAGGTTGCATCACAGCCCCTGAACGCATTGTGTAAGAATTTCTCTCTCTTTCACTGTCTTTGTTTCATGGGTTTTTCAAAGTAATTTATTTTTATAATGGGGTTTAGCTGCTTTTCACTGCTGTGTTTATGCCGCTTTACACCCACTTGACACACTAACAGAGAGATATCAATACATAGGTTTTAAGCTTATTACTAGTCAGATAGATTCTTGTGCGGTGAATAGGGCATGTTGAGTCCAGTTCTCTGAGCAAGGAGTAGGTCTTGTCTATTACATATTGGGTTTATGGAACGGTATCTGAGCTAATTTGAAACCCTTGTTTTATGTATCACCCCACCTCACCTTTCCCGTTAAGCAGCCATAGTGTGTTTTCTGCATGTGTGACTCTGTTCTGTTTTGTAATTCAGTTCAAGTGTAACGGTTTTTACATTCCCTCTATCAGTGATACCTTATGAGAAGTGTCCTTTTCTGTGTGACTTATTTCACTTAGAATCGTCGTACCTAAATCCACTCATCATGCTGCTACTAGCCTTATGACATTGATTTCATGGCTGAGTGATATTCCATTGTACATAAGGACCACAACTTCTTTATCCATTTTTCTGTTTCCTGGGATATTTAAGGTGGAATGAAGTGGAGGTCCTTGTCAACAGAGCAGCCCTCAACTTTGGGGTGCTTGTGTCTTGCTGATTTTTCATTTTCCCAATTTATACCCCCATGAGTGGAAGTGCCCTATGCTCTCTAAGCTGTGTTTTTTAGGTGTTTCAGGACACACCGTACACTTCTCCAGAGTGGCTGTTGGCAATTTACATCCCGCCCATCAGTGTAGCAAGGCTCCCATTTCTCCATGGCCTGTCCTGCATTTCTGGTTTTGACACGTTTTTCAGCATGGCCCTTTTGACCGATGGGTAGCGAGTCTTCTTTGTAGGCCTGATTTGCCTTTCCAGGTTGCTTGGTTGGCCAAAAAGGGCGTATGCGTTTTTTCCTGAATATATTCAGGAAAAAACGCATACGCCCTTTTTGGCCAAGGGCATCATTGTCAACGTTTTGCCACTTTTCATGTGCTTTAAAGGCGATTCGAATCTACCTCCTGAAATCTGTTTCCTGCAATTCTGCCTTGATTTCAAATCCTCTTCTTTGCCTTCCCTCAATATATTTGTGGATGAGAGTTATCATTTATAACTCTGCAGGTTTGTGAATTGCAGTGCCCTGAGGCTCCATTTTACAACTCGCTTTTTTGGGAGCTGGCCGCAAAAGCGCATGATGGTTTCTCGCCCTGTTCTGGTTCCGGGGGGCAGGCTGAGCCTGTGGTTAATTCTTCTTCCTGATGGGAAAATAGAGTGACCTGTGCCTGTGTCCACACCAAGTGCTAGTCTCTCATTGGTTCCCCATCTTCCCGTTCATCCTCAGGACAAATTGCAACCTGTACGGAACAGGAGGTTAAAGGTGCTGATGCTCCAAGTAGGGAGATTGCTAGTAAAGCGGCTGGAATGGCGAACCCAGGCACAAGGAGATGAGAAATGAGGTGCGTTTTAGAAACCTTTCCCCATCACACGGATGTACCATCGTCTGGGTTGCTCATGCATGTTTTTGATATAGGAGGATGCCCTTGAACCTGGAGATTTGGGACCCATGGGACGGATACCACGCAGTATTACTTTAAAGGGTCTGCGTTTGCACACCCAACCTCACCAAACCTCTCAGCCCCAAGAGTGTCCACCCTTATGTCTCATCCAGCTGTGGGTCTAGATATGGTCAATCCAGGTTGCATCACAGCCCCTGAACGCATTGTGTAAGAATTTCTCTCTCTTTCACTGTCTTTGTTTCATGGGTTTTTCAAAGTAATTAATTTTTATAATGGGGTTTAGCTGCTTTTCACTGCTGTGTTTATGCCGCTTTACACCCACTTGACACACTAACAGAGAGATATAAATACATAGGTTTTAAGATTATTACTAGTCACATATATTCTTGTGCTGTGAATAGGGCGTGTTGAGTCCAGTTCTCTGAGCAAGGAGTAGGTCTTGTCTATTACATATTGGGTTTATCGAACGGTATCTGAGCTAATTTGATACCCTTGTTTTATGTATCACCCCACCTCACCTTTCCCGTTAAGCAGCCATAGTGTGTTTTCTGCATGTGTGACTCTGTTCTGTTTTGTAATTCAGTTCAAGTGTAACGGTTTTTACATTCCCTCCATAAGTGATACCTTATGAGAAGTGTCCTTTTCTGTGTGACTTATTTCACTTAGAATCGTCGTACCTAAATCCACTCATCATGCTGCTACTAACATTATGACATTGATTTCCTGGCTGAGTGATATTCCATTGTACATAAGGACCACAACTTCTTTATCCATTTTTCTCTTTCCTGGGATATTTAAGGTGGAATGAAGTGGAGGTCCTTGTCAACAGAGCAGCCCTCAACATTGGGGTGCTTGTGTCTTGCTGATTTTTAATTTTCCCAATTTATACCCCCATGAGTGGAAGTGCCCTATGCTCTCTAAGCTGTGTTTTTCAGATGTTTCAGGACACACCGTGCACTTCTCCAGAGTGGCTGTTGGCAATTTACATCCCGCCCATCAGTGTAGCAAGGCTCCCATTTCTCCATGGCCTGTCCTGCATTTCTGGTTTTGACACTTTTTTCAGCATGGCCCTTTTGACCGATGGGAAGCGAGACTTCTCTGTAGCGCTGATTTGCCTTTCCAGGTTGCTTGGTTGGCCAAAAAGGGCGTATGCGTTTTTTCCTGAATATATTCAGGAAAAAACGCATACGCCCTTTTTGGCCAAGGGCATCATTGTCAACGTTTTGCCGCTTTTCATGTGCTTTAAAGGCGATTCGTATCTACCTCCTGAAATCTGTTTCGTGCAATTCTGCCTTGATTTCAAATCCTCTTCTTTGCCTTCCCTCAATATATTTGTGGACGAGAGTTATCATTTATAACTCTGCAGGTTTGTGAATTGCAGTGCCCTGAACCTCCATTTTACAACTCGCTTTTTTGGGAGCTGGCCGCAAAAGTGCAGGATGGCTTCAGGCCCTGTTCTGGTTCCGGGGGGCAGGCTGAGCCTGTGGTTAATTCTTCTTCCTGATGGGAAAATAGAGTGACCTGTGCCTGTCCCAACACCAAGAGCTAGTCTCTCGTTGGTTCCCCGTCTTCCCGTTCATCCTCAGGACAAATTGCAACCTGTACGGAACAGGAGGTTAAAGGTGCTGATGCTCCAAGTAGGGAGATTGCTAGTAAAGTGGCTGGAATGGCGAACCCGGGCACAAGGAGATGAGAAATGAGGTGCGTTTTAGAAACCTTTCCCCATCACACGGTGTACCATTTTCTGGGTTTCTCATGCATGTTTTCGATGTAGGAAGATGCCCTTGAACCTGGAGATTTGGGACCCATGCGATGGGTACCACGCAGTATTACTTTAAAGGGTCTGCGTTTGCTCACCCAACCTCACCAAACCTCTCAGCCCCAAGAGTGTCCACCCTTATGTCTCATCCAGCTGTGGGTCTAGATATGGTCAATCCAGGTTGCATCACAGCCCCTGAACTCATTGTGTAAGAATTTCTATCTCTTTCACAGTCGTTGTTTCATGGGATTTTCAAAGTAATTTATTTTCATAATGGGGTTTAGCTGCTTTTCACGGCTGTGTTTATGCCGCTTTCCACCCACTTGACACACTAACAGAGAGATATCAATACATAGGCTTTAAGATTATTACTAGTCAGATATATTCTTGTGCGGTGAATAGGGCGTGTTGAGTCCAGTTCTCTGAGCAAGGAGTAGGTCTTGTCTACTACATATTGGGTTTATGGAACGGTATCTGAGCTAATTTGATACCCTTGTTTTATGTATCACCCCACCTCACCTTTCCCGTTAAGCAGCCATAGTGTGTTTTCTGCATGTGTGACTCTGTTCTGTTTTGTAATTCAGTTCAAGTGTAACGGTTTTTACATTCCCTCTATCAGTGATACCTTAGGAGAAGTGTCCTTTTCTGTGTGACTTATTTCACTTAGAATCGTCGTACCTAAATCCACTCATCATGCTGCTACTAACATTATGACATTGATTTCATGGCTGAGTGATATTCCATTGTACATAAGGACCACAACTTCTTTATCCATTTTTCTCTTTCCTGGGATATTTAAGGTGGAATGAAGTGGAGGTCCTTGTCAACAGAGCAGCCCTCAACTTTGGGGTGCTTGTGTCTTGCTGATTTTTCATTTTCCCAATTTATACCCCCATGAGTGGAAGTGCCCTATGCTCTCTAAGCTGTGTTTTTCAGATGTTTCAGGAAACACCGTACACTTCTCCAGAGTGGCTGTTGGCAATTTACAACCCGCCCATCAGTGTAGCAAGGCTCCCATTTCTCCATGGCCTGTCCTGCATTTCTGGTTTTGACACTTTTTTCAGCATGGCCCTTTTGACCGATGGGAAGCGAGACTTCTCTGTAGCGCTGATTTGCCTTTCCAGGTTGCTTGGTTGGCCAAAAAGGGCGTATGCGTTTTTTCCTGAATATATTCAGGAAAAAACGCATACGCCCTTTTTGGCCAAGGGCATCATTGTCAACGTTTTGCCGCTTTTCATGTGCTTTAAAGGCGATTCGTTTCTACCTCCTGAAATCTGTTTCGTGCAATTCTGCCTTGATTTCAAATCCTCTTCTTTGCCTTCCCTCAATATATTTGTGGACGAGAGTTATCATTTATAACTCTGCAGGTTTGTGAATTGCAGTGCCCTGAACCTCCATTTTACAACTCGCTTTTTTGGGAGCTGGCCGCAAAAGCGCAGGATGGCTTCATGCCCTGTTCTGGTTCCCGGGGGCAGGCTGAGCCTGTGGTTAATTCTTCTTCCTGATGGGAAAATAGAGTGACCTGTGCCTGTCCCGACACCAAGAGCTAGTCTCTCGTTGGTTCCCCGTCTTCCCGTTCATCCTCAGGACAAATTGCAACCTGTACGGAACAGGAGGTTAAAGGTGCTGATGCTCCAAGTAGGGAGATTGCTAGTAAAGCGGCTGGAATGGCGAACCCGGGCACAAGGAGATGAGAAATGAGGTGCGTTTTAGAAACCTTTCCCCATCACACGGTGTACCATCTTCTGGGTTTCTCATGCATGTTTTCGATGTAGGAAGATGCCCTTGAACCTGGAGATTTGGGACCCATGGGACGGGTACCACGCAGTATTACTTTAAAGGGTCTGCGTTTGCTCACCCAACCTCACCAAACCTCTCAGCCCCAAGAGTGTCCACCCTTATGTCTCACCCAGTTGTGAGTCTAGATATGGTCAATCCAGGTTGCATCACAGCCCCTGAACGCATTTTCTAAAAATTTCTCTCTCTTTCACTGTCTTTGTTTCATGGGTTTTTCAAAGTAATTTATTTTTATAATGCGGTTTAGCTGCTTTTCACTGCTGTGTTTATGCCGCTTTACACCCACTTGACACACTAACAGAGAGATATCAATACATAGGTTTTAAGATTATTCCTAGTCAGATATATTCTTGTGCGGTGAATAGGGCGTGTTGAGTCCAGTTCTCTGAGCAAGGAGTAGGTCTTGTCTATTACATATTAGGTTTATGGAACGGTATCTGAGCTAATTTGAAACCCTTGTTTTATGTATCACCCCACCTCACCTTTCCCGTTAAGCAGCCATAGTGTGTTTTCTGCATGTGTGACTCTGTTCTGTTTTGTAATTCAGTTCAAGTGTAATGGTTTTTACATTCCCTCTATAAGTGATACCTTATGAGAAGTGTCCTTTTCTGTGTGACTTATTTCACTTAGAATCGTCGTACCTAAATCCACTCATCATGCTGCTACTAGTCTTATGACATTGATTTCATGGCTGAGTGATATTCCATTGTACATAAGGACCACAACTTCTTTATCCATTTTTCTCTTTCCTGGGATATTGAAGGTGGAATGAAGTGGAGGTCTTTGTCAACAGAGCAGCCCTAAACTTTGGGGTGCTTATGTCTTGCTGATTTTTAATTTTCCCAATTTATAACCCCATGAGTGGAAGTACCGTATGCTCTCTAAGCTGTGTTTTTCAGGTGTTTCAGGACACAACGTACACTTCTCCAGAGTGGCTGTTGGCAATTTACATCCCTCCCATCTGTGTAGCAAGGCTCCCATTTCTCCATGGCCTGTCCTGCATTTCTGGTTTTGACACGTTTTTCAGCATGGCCCTTTTGACCGATGGGTAGCGAGTCTTCTTTGTAGCCCTGATTTGCCTTTCCAGGTTGCTTGGTTGGCCAAAAAGGGCGTATGCGTTTTTTCCTGAATATATTCAGGAAAAAACGCATACACCCTTTTGGCCAAGGGCATCATTGTCAACGTTTTGCCGCTTTTCATGTGCTTTAAAGGCGATTCGTATGTACCTCCTGAAATCTGTTTCCTGCAATTCTGCCTTGATTTCAAATCCTCTTCTTTGCCTTCCCTCAATATATTTGTGGACGAGAGTTATCATTTATAACTCTGCATGTTTGTGAATTGCAGTGCCCTGAAGCTCCATTTTACAACTCGCTCTTTTGGGAGCTGGCCACAGAAGCTCAGGATGGCTTCAGGCCCTGTTCTGGTTCCAGGGGGCAGGCTGAGCCTGTGGTTAATTCTTCTTCCTGATGGGAAAATAGAGTGACCTGTGCCTGTGTCCACACTAACAGCTAGTCTCTCATTGGTTCCCCGTCTTCCCGTTCATCCTCAGGACAAATTGCAACCTGTACGGAACAGGAGGTTAAAGGTGCTGATGCTCCAAGTAGGGAGATTGCTTATAAAGTGGCTGGAATGGCGAACACGGGCACAAGCAGATGAGAAATGAGGTGCGTTTTAGAAACATTTCCCCATCACACGGTGTACCATCTTCTGGGTTTCTCATGCATGTTTTCGATGTAGGAAGATGCCCTTGATCCTGGAGATTTGGGACCCATGGATTGGGTTCCACACAGTATTACTTTAAAGGGTCTGCGTTTGCACACCCAACCTCACCAAACCTCTCAGCCCCAAGAGTGTCCACCCTTATGTCTCATCCACCTGTGGGTCTACATATTGTCAATCCAGGTTGCATCACAGCCCCTGAACGCATTGTGTAAGAATTTCTCTCTCTTTCACTGTCTTTGTTTCATGGGTTTTTCAAAGTAATTTATTTTTATAATGGGGTTTAGCTGCTTTTCACTGCTGTGTTTATGCCGCTTTACACCCACTTGACACACTAACAGAGAGATATCAATACATAGGTTTTAAGCTTATTACTAGTCAGATAGATTCTTGTGCGGTGAATAGGGCATGTTGAGTCCAGTTCTCTGAGCAAGGAGTAGGTCTTGTCTATTACATATTGGGTTTATGGAACGGTATCTGAGCTAATTTGAAACCCTTGTTTTATGTATCACCCCACCTCACCTTTCCCGTTAAGCAGCCATAGTGTGTTTTCTGCATGTGTGACTCTGTTCTGTTTTGTAATTCAGTTCAAGTGTAACGGTTTTTACATTCCCTCTATCAGTGATACCTTATGAGAAGTGTCCTTTTCTGTGTGACTTATTTCACTTAGAATCGTCGTACCTAAATCCACTCATCATGCTTCTACTAGCCTTATGACATTGATTACATGGCTGAGTGATATTCCATTGTACATAAGGACCACAACTTCTTTATCCATTTTTCTGTTTCCTGGGATATTTAAGGTGGAATGAAGTGGAGGTCCTTGTCAACAGAGCAGCCCTAAACTTTGGGGTGCTTGTGTCTTGCTGATTTTTCATTTTCCCAATTTATACCCCCATGAGTGGAAGTGCCCTATGCTCTCTAAGCTGTGTTTTTTAGGTGTTTCAGGACACACCGTACACTTCTCCAGAGTGGCTGTTGGCAATTTACATCCCGCCCATCAGTGTAGCAAGGCTCCCATTTCTCCATGGCCTGTCCTACATTTCTGGTTTTGACACTTTTTTCAGCATGGCCCTTTTGACCGATGGGAAGCGAGACTTCTTTGTAGCGCTGATTTGCCTTTCCAGGTTGCTTGGTTGGCCAAAAAGGGCGTATGCGTTTTTTACTGAAGAAACGCATACGCCCTTTTTGGCCAAGGGCATCATTGTCGACGTTTTGCCGCTTTTCATGTGCTTTAAAGGCGATTCGAATCTACCTCCTGAAATCTGTTTCCTGCAATTCTGCCTTGATTTCAAATCCTCTTCTTTGCCTTCCCTCAATATATTTGTGGATGAGAGTTATCATTTATAAGTCTGCAGGTTTGGAAATTGCAGTGCCCTGAACCTCCATTTTACAACTCGCTTTTTAGGGAGCTGGCCGCAAAAGCGCAGGATGGCTTCAGGCCCTGTTCTGGTTCCGGGGGGCAGGCTGAGCCTGTGGTTAATTTTTCTTCCTGATGGGAAAATAGAGTGACCTGTGCCTGTCCCAACACCAAGAGCTAGTCTTTCATTGGTTCCACGTATTCCCGTTCATCCTCAGTACAAATTGCAACCTGTACGGAACCGGAGGTTAAAGGTGCTGATGCTCCAAGGAGGGAGATTGCTAGTAAAGTGGCTGGAATGGCGACCCGGGCACAAGCAGATGAGAAATGAGGTACGTTTTAGAAACCTTTCCCCATCACACGGTGTACCATCTTCTGGGTATCTCATGCATGTTTTCGATGTAGGAAGATGCCCTTGAACCTGGAGATTTGGGACCCATGCGATGGGTACCATGCAGTATTACTTTAAAGGGTCTGCGTTTGCTCACCCAACCTCACCAAACCTCTCAGCCGCAACAGTGTCCACCCTTATGTCTCATCCAGCTGTGGGTCTAGATATGGTCAATCCAGGTTGCATCACAGCCCCTGAACGCATTGTGTAAGAATTTCGCTCTCTTTCACTGTCTTTGTTTCATGGGTTTTTCAATGTAATTTATTTTCATAATGGGGTTTAGCTGCTTTTCACTGCTGTGTTTATGCTGCTTTACACCCACTTGACACACTAACAGAGAGATATCAATACATAGCTTTTAAGATTATTACTATTCAGATATATTCTTGTGCGGTGAATAGGGCGTGTTGAGTCCAGTTCTCTGAGCAAGGAGTAGGTCTTGTCTATTACATATTGGGTTTATGGAACGGTATCTGAGCTAATTTGAAACCCTTGTTTTATGTAACACCCCACCTCACCTTTCCCATTAAGCAGCCATAGTGTGTTTTCTGCATGTGTGACTCTGTTCTGTTTTGTAATTCAGTTCAAGTGTAACGGTTTTTACATTCCCTCTATAAGTGATACCTTCTGAGAAGTGTCCTTTTCTGTGTGACTTATTTCACTTAGAGTCGTCGTACCTAAATCCACTCATCATCCTGCTACTAGCCTTATGACATTGATTTCACGGCTGAGTGATATTCCATTGTACATAAGGACCACAACTTCTTTATCCATTTTTCTCTTTCCTGGGATATTGAAGGTGGAATGAAGTGGAGGTCCTTGTCAACAGAGCAGCCCTAAACTTTGGGGTGCTTGTGTCTTGCTGATTTTTCATTTTCCCAATTTATACCCCCATGAGTGGAAGTGCCCTATGCTCTCTAAGCTTTGCTTTTTAGACGTTTCAGGACTCACCGTACACTTCTCCAGAGTGGCTGTTGACAATTTACATCCCGCCCATCAGTGTAGCAAGGCTCCCATTTCTCCATGGCCTGTCCTGCATTTTTGGTTTTGAGACTTTTTTCAGCATGGCCCTTTTGACCGATGGGAAGCGAGACATCATTGTAGCGCTGATTTGCCTTTCCAGGTTGCTTGGTTGGCCAAAAAGGGCGTATGCGTTTTTTCCTGAATATATTCAGGAAAAAACGCATACGCCCTTTTTGGCCAAGGGCATCATTGTCAACGTTTTGCCGCTTTTCATGTGCTTTAAAGGAGCTTCGAATCTACCTCCTGAAATCTGTTTCCTGCAATTCTGCCTTGATTTCAAATCCTCTTCTTTGCCTTCCCTCAATATATTTGTGGACGAGAGTTATCATTTATAACTCTGCAGGTTTGTGAATTGCAGTGCCCTGAACCTCCATTTTACAACTCGCTTTTTAGGGAGCTGGCCGCAAAAGCGCAGGATGCCTTCAGGCCCTGTTCTGGTTCCGGGGGCAGGCTGAGCCTGTGGTTAATTCTCCTTCCTGATGGGAAAATAGAGTGACCTGTGCCTGTCCCAACACCAAGAGCTAGTCTCTCATTGGTTCCACGTCTTCCAGTTCATCCTCAGGACAAATTGCAACCTGTACGGAACAGGAGGTTAAAGGTGCTGATGCTCCAAGTAGGGAGATTGCTAGTAAAGCGGCTGGAATAGCGAACCCGGCCACAAGGAGATGAGAAATGAGGTGCGTTTTAGAAACCTTTCCACATCACACGGTGTACCATCTTCTGGGTTTCTCATGCATGTTTTCGATGTAGGAAGATGCCCTTGAACCTGGAGATTTGTGACCCATGCGATGGGTACCATGCAGTATTACTGTAAAGGGTCTGCGTTTGCTCACCCAACCTCACCAAACCTCTCAGCCCCAAGAGTGTCCACCCTTATGTCTCATCCAGCTGTGGGTCTAGATATGGTCAATCCAGGTTGCATCACAGCCCGTGAACGCATTGTGTAAGAATTTCTATCTCTTTCACTGTCTTTGTTTCATGGGTTTTTCAAAATAATTTATTTTTATAATGGGGTTTAGCTGCTTTTCACTGCTGTGTTTATGCCGCTTTTTACCCACTTGACACACTAACAGAGAGATATCAATACATAGGTTTTAAGATTATTACTAGTCAGATATATTCTTGTGCGGTGAATAGGGCGTGTTGAGTCCAGTTCCCTGAGCAAGGAGTAGGTCTTGTCTATTACATATTGGTTTTATGGAACGGTATCTGAGCTAATTTGAAACCCTTGTTTTATGTATCACCCCACCTCACCTTTCCCGTTAAGCAGCCATAGTGTGTTTTCTGCATGTGTGACTCTGTTCTGTTTTGTAATTCAGGTCAAGTGTAACGGTTTTTACATTCCCTCTATCAGTGATACCTTAGGAGAAGTGTCCTTTTCTGTGTGACTTATTTCACTTAGAATCGTCGTACCTAAATCCACTCATCATGCTGCTACTAACATTATGACATTGATTTCATGGCTGAGTGATATTCCATTGTACATAAGGACCACAACTTCTTTATCCATTTTTCTCTTTCCTTGGATATTGAAGGTGGAATGAAGTGGAGGTCCTTGTCAACAGAGCAGCCCTAAACTTTGGGGTGCTTGTGTCTTGCTGATTTTTCATTTTCCCAATTTATACCCCCATGAGTGGAAGTGCCCTATGCTCTCTAAGCTGTGTTTTTTAGGTGTTTCAGGACACACCGTACACTTCTCCAGAGTGGCTGTTGGCAATTTACATCCCGCCCATCAGTGTAGCAAGGCTCCCATTTCTCCATGGCCTGTCCTGCATTTCTGGTTTTGACACGTTTTTCAGCATGGCCCTTTTGACCGATGGGAAGCGAGACTTCTCTGTAGCGCTGATTTGCCTTTCCAGGTTGCTTGGTTGGCCAAAAAGGGCGTATGCGTTTTTTCCTGAATATATTCAGGAAAAAACGCATACGCCCTTTTTGGCCAAGGGCATCATTGTCAACGTTTTGCCACTTTTCATGTGCTTTAAAGGCGATTCGAATCTACCTCCTGAAATCTGTTTCCTGCAATTCTGCCTTGATTTCAAATCCTCTTCTTTGCCTTCCCTCAATATATTTGTGGATGAGAGTTATCATTTATAACTCTGCAGGTTTGTGAATTGCAGTGCCCTGAGGCTCCATTTTACAACTCGCTTTTTTGGGAGCTGGCCGCAAAAGCGCATGATGGTTTCTCGCCCTGTTCTGGTTCCGGGGGGCAGGCTGAGCCTGTGGTTAATTCTTCTTCCTGATGGGAAAATAGAGTGACCTGTGCCTGTGTCCACACCAAGTGCTAGTCTCTCATTGGTTCCCCATCTTCCCGTTCATCCTCAGGACAAATTGCAACCTGTACGGAACAGGAGGTTAAAGGTGCTGATGCTCCAAGTAGGGAGATTGCTAGTAAAGCGGCTGGAATGGCGAACCCAGGCACAAGGAGATGAGAAATGAGGTGCGTTTTAGAAACCTTTCCCCATCACACGGATGTACCATCGTCTGGGTTGCTCATGCATGTTTTTGATGTAGGAGGATGCCCTTGAACCTGGAGATTTGGGACCCATGGGACGGATACCACGCAGTATTACTTTAAAGGGTCTGCGTTTGCACACCCAACCTCACCAAACCTCTCAGCCCCAAGAGTGTCCACCCTTATGTCTCATCCAGCTGTGGGTCTAGATATGGTCAATCCAGGTTGCATCACAGCCCCTGAACGCATTGTGTAAGAATTTCTCTCTCTTTCACTGTCTTTGTTTCATGGGTTTTTCAAAGTAATTAATTTTTATAATGGGGTTTAGCTGCTTTTCACTGCTGTGTTTATGCCGCTTTACACCCACTTGACACACTAACAGAGAGATATCAATACATAGGTTTTAAGATTATTACTAGTCACATATATTCTTGTGCTGTGAATAGGGCGTGTTGAGTCCAGTTCTCTGAGCAAGGAGTAGGTCTTGTCTATTACATATTGGGTTTATCGAACGGTATCTGAGCTAATTTGATACCCTTGTTTTATGTATCACCCCACCTCACCTTTCCCGTTAAGCAGCCATAGTGTGTTTTCTGCATGTGTGACTCTGTTCTGTTTTGTAATTCAGTTCAAGTGTAACGGTTTTTACATTCCCTCTATCAGTGATACCTTATGAGAAGTGTCCTTTTCTGTGTGACTTATTTCACTTAGAATCGTCGTACCTAAATCCACTCATCATGCTGCTACTAACATTATGACATTGATTTCCTGGCTGAGTGATATTCCATTGTACATACGGACCACAACTTCTTTATTCATTTTTCTCTTTCCTGGGATATTTAAGGTGGAATGAAGTGGAGGTCCTTGTCAACAGAGCAGCCCTCAACATTGGGGTGCTTGTGTCTTGCTGATTTTTAATTTTCCCAATTTATACCCCCATGAGTGGAAGTGCCCTATGCTCTCTAAGCTGTGTTTTTCAGATGTTTCAGGACACACCGTGCACTTCTCCAGAGTGGCTGTTGGCAATTTACATCCCGCCCATCAGTGTAGCAAGGCTCCCATTTCTCCATGGCCTGTCCTGCATTTCTGGTTTTGAGACTTTTTTCAGCATGGCCCTTTTGACCGATGGGAAGCGAGACTTCTCTGTAGCGCTGATTTGCCTTTCCAGGTTGCTTGGTTGGCCAAAAAGGGCGTATGCGTTTTTTCCTGAATATATTCAGGAAAAAACGCATACGCCCTTTTTGGCCAAGGGCATCATTGTCAACGTTTTGCCGCTTTTCATGTGCTTTAAAGGCGATTCGTATCTACCTCCTGAAATCTGTTTCGTGCAATTCTGCCTTGATTTCAAATCCTCTTCTTTGCCTTCCCTCAATATATTTGTGGACGAGAGTTATCATTTATAACTCTGCAGGTTTGTGAATTGCAGTGCCCTGAACCTCCATTTTACAACTCGCTTTTTTGGGAGCTGGCCGCAAAAGCGCAGGATGGCTTCAGGCCCTGTTCTGGTTCCGGGGGGCAGGCTGAGCCTGTGGTTAATTCTTCTTCCTGATGGGAAAATAGAGTGACCTGTGCCTGTCCCAACACCAAGAGCTAGTCTCTCGTTGGTTCCCCGTCTTCCCGTTCATCCTCAGGACAAATTGCAACCTGTACGGAACAGGAGGTTAAAGGTGCTGATGCTCCAAGTAGGGAGATTGCTAGTAAAGTGGCTGGAATTGCGAACCCGGGCACAAGGAGATGAGAAATGAGGTGCGTTTTAGAAACCTTTCCCCATCACACGGTGTACCATTTTCTGGGTTTCTCATGCATGTTTTCGATGTAGGAAGATGCCCTTGAAGCTGGAGATTTGGGACCCATGCGATGGGTACCACGCAGTATTACTTGAAAGGGTCTGCGTTTGCTCACCCAACCTCACCAAACCTCTCAGCCCCAAGAGTGTCCACCCTTATGTCTCATCCAGCTGTGGGTCTAGATATGGTCAATCCAGGTTGCATCACAGCCCCTGAACTCATTGTGTAAGAATTTCTATCTCTTTCACTGTCGTTGTTTCATGGGTTTTTCAAAGTAATTTATTTTCATAATGGGGTTTAGCTGCTTTTCACGGCTGTGTTTATGCCGCTTTCCACCCACTTGACACACTAACAGAGAGATATCAATACATAGGCTGTAAGATTATTACTAGTCAGATATATTCTTGTGCGGTGAATAGGGCGTGTTGAGTCCAGTTCTCTGAGCAAGGAGTAGGTCTTGTCTACTACATATTGGGTTTATGGAACGGTATCTGAGCTAATTTGATACCCTTGTTTTATGTATCACCCCACCTCACCTTTCCCGTTAAGCAGCCATAGTGTGTTTTCTGCATGTGTGACTCTGTTCTGTTTTGTAATTCAGTTCAAGTGTAACGGTTTTTACATTCCCTCTATCAGTGATACCTTAGGAGAAGTGTCCTTTTCTGTGTGACTTATTTCACTTAGAATCGTCGTACCTAAATCCACTCATCATGCTGCTACTAACATTATGACATTGATTTCATGGCTGAGTGATATTCCATTGTACATAAGGACCACAACTTCTTTATCCATTTTTCTCTTTCCTGGGATATTTAAGGTGGAATGAAGTGGAGGTCCTTGTCAACAGAGCAGCCCTCAACTTTGGGGTGCTTGTGTCTTGCTGATTTTTCATTTTCCCAATTTATACCCCCATGAGTGGAAGTGCCCTATGCTCTCTAAGCTGTGTTTTTCAGATGTTTCAGGACACACCGTACACTTCTCCAGAGTGGCTGTTGGCAATTTACATCCCGCCCATCAGTGTAGCAAGGCTCCCATTTCTCCATGGCCTGTCCTGCATTTCTGGTTTTGACACGTATTTCAGCATGGCCCTTTTGACCGATGGGAAGCGAGACTTCTCTGTAGCGCTGATTTGCCTTTCCAGGTTGCTTGGTTGGCCAAAAAGGGCGTATGCGTTTTTTCCTGAATATATTCAGGAAAAAACGCATACGCCCTTTTTGGCCAAGGGCATCATTGTCAACGTTTTGCCGCTTTTCATGTGCTTTAAAGGCGATTCGTATCTACCTCCTGAAATCTGTTTCGTGCAATTCTGCCTTGATTTCAAATCCTCTTCTTTGCCTTCCCTCAATATATTTGTGGACGAGAGTTATCATTTATAACTCTGCAGGTTTGTGAATTGCAGTGCCCTGAACCTCCATTTTACAACTCGCTTTTTTGGGAGCTGGCCGCAAAAGCGCAGGATGGCTTCAGGCCCTGTTCTGGTTCCGGGGGGCAGGCTGAGCCTGTGGTTAATTCTTCTTCCTGATGGGAAAATAGAGTGACCTGTGCCTGTCCCGACACCAAGAGCTAGTCTCTCGTTGGTTCCCCGTCTTCCCGTTCATCCTCAGGACAAATTGCAACCTGTACGGAACAGGAGGTTAAAGGTGCTGATGCTCCAAGTAGGGAGATTGCTAGTAAAGGGGCTGGAATGGCGAACCCGGGCACAAGGAGATGAGAAATGAGGTGCGTTTTAGAAACCTTTCCCCATCACACGGTGTACCATCTTCTGGGTTTCTCATGCATGTTTTCGATGTAGGAAGATGCCCTTGAAGCTGGAGATTTGGGACCCATGCGATGGGTACCACGCAGTATTCCTTTAAAGGGTCTGCGTTTGCTCACCCAACCTCACCAAACCTCTCAGCCCCAAGAGTGTCCACCCTTATGTCTCATCCAGCTGTGGGTCTAGATATGGTCAATCCAGGTTGCATCACAGCCCCTGAACTCATTGTGTAAGAATTTCTATCTCTTTCACTGTCGTTGTTTCATGGGTTTTTCAAAGTAATTTATTTTCATAATGGGGTTTAGCTGCTTTTCACGGCTGTGTTTATGCCGCTTTCCACCCACTTGACACACTAACAGAGAGATATCAATACATAGGCTTTAAGATTATTACTAGTCAGATATATTCTTGTGCGGTGAATAGGGCGTGTTGAGTCCAGTTCTCTGAGCAAGGAGTAGGTCTTGTCTACTACATATTGGGTTTATGGAACGGTATCTGAGCTAATTTGATACCCTTGTTTTATGTATCACCCCACCTCACCTTTCCCGTTAAGCAGCCATAGTGTGTTTTCTGCATGTGTGACTCTGTTCTGTTTTGTAATTCAGTTCAAGTGTAACGGTTTTTACATTCCCTCTATCAGTGATACCTTAGGAGAAGTGTCCTTTTCTGTGTGACTTATTTCACTTAGAATCGTCGTACCTAAATCCACTCATCATGCTGCTACTAACATTATGACATTGATTTCATGGCTGAGTGATATTCCATTGTACATAAGGACCACAACTTCTTTATCCATTTTTCTCTTTCCTGGGATACTTAAGGTGGAATGAAGTGGAGGTCCTTGTCAACAGAGCAGCCCTCAACTTTGGGGTGCTTGTGTCTTGCTGATTTTTCATTTTCCCAATTTATACCCCCATGAGTGGAAGTGCCCTATGCTCTCTAAGCTGTGTTTTTCAGATGTTTCAGGACACACCGTACACTTCTCCAGAGTGGCTGTAGGCAATTTACATCCCGCCCATCAGTGTAGCAAGGCTCCCATTTCTCCATGGCCTGTCCTGCATTTCTGGTTTTGACACTTTTTTCAGCATGGCCCTTTTGACCGATGGGAAGCGAGACTTCTCTGTAGCGCTGATTTGCCTTTCCAGGTTGCTTGGTTGGCCAAAAAGGGCGTATGCGTTTTTTCCTGAATATATTCAGGAAAAAACGCATACGCCCTTTTTGGCCAAGGGCATCATTGTCAACGTTTTGCCGCTTTTCATGTGCTTTAAAGGTGATTCGTTTCTACCTCCTGAAATCTGTTTCGTGCAATTCTGCCTTGATTTCAAATCCTCTTCTTTGCCTTCCCTCAATATATTTGTGGACGAGAGTTATCATTTATAACGCTGCAGGTTTGTGAATTGCAGTGCCCTGAACCTCCATTTTACAACTCGCTTTTTTGGGAGCTGGCCGCAAAAGCGCAGGATGGCTTCATGCCCTGTTCTGGTTCCGGGGGGCAGGCTGAGCCTGTGGTTAATTCTTCTTCCTGATGCGAAAATAGAGTGACCTGTGCCTGTCCCGACACCAAGAGCTAGTCTCTCGTTGGTTCCCCGTCTTCCCGTTCATCCTCAGGACAAATTGCAACCTGTACGGAACAGGAGGTTAAAGGTGCTGATGCTCCAAGTAGGGAGATTGCTAGTAAAGCGGCTGGAATGGCGAACCCGGGCACAAGGAGATGAGAAATGAGGTGCGTTTTAGAAACCTTTCCCCATCACACGGTGTACCATCTTCTGGGTTTCTCATGCATGTTTTCGATGTAGGAAGATGCCCTTGAACCTGGAGATTTGGGACCCATGGGACGGGTACCACGCAGTATTACTTTAAAGGGTCTGCGTTTGCTCACCCAACCTCACCAAACCTCTCAGCCCCAAGAGTGTCCACCGTTATGTCTCACCCAGTTGTGGGTCTAGATATGGTCAATCCAGGTTGCATCACAGCCCCTGAACGCATTGTGTAAGAATTTCTCTCTCTTTCACTGTCTTTGTTTCATGGGTTTTTCAAAGTAATTTATTTTTATAATGCGCTTTAGCTGCTTTTCACTGCTGTGTTTATGCCGCTTTACACCCACTTGACACACTAACAGAGAGATATCAATACATAGGTTTTAAGATTATTCCTAGTCAGATATATTCTTGTGCGGTGAATAGGGCGTGTTGAGTCCTGTTCTCTGAGCAAGGAGTAGGTCTTGTCTATTACATATTGGGTTTATGGAACGGTATCTGAGCTAATTTGAAACCCTTGTTTTATGTATCACCCCACCTCACCTTTCCCGTTAAGCAGCCATAGTGTGTTTTCTGCATGTGTGACTCTGTTCTGTTTTGTAATTCAGTTCAAGTGTAATGGTTTTTACATTCCCTCTATAAGTGATACCTTATGAGAAGTGTCCTTTTCTGTGTGACTTATTTCACTTAGAATCGTCGTACCTAAATCCACTCATCATGCTGCTACTAGTCTTATGACATTGATTTCATGGCTGAGTGATATTCCATTGTACATAAGGACCACAACTTCTTTATCCATTTTCCTCTTTCCTGGGATATTGAAGGTGGAATGAAGTGGAGGTCCTTGTCAACAGAGCAGCCCTAAACTTTGGGGTGCTTATGTCTTGCTGATTTTTAATTTTCCCAATTTATAACCCCATGAGTGGAAGTACCGTATGCTCTCTAAGCTGTGTTTTGCAAGTGTTTCAGGACACAACGTACACTTCTCCAGAGTGGCTGTTGGCAATTTACATCCCGCCCATCTGTGTAGCAAGGCTCCCATTTCTCCATGGCCTGTCCTGCATTTCTGGTTTTGACACGTTTTTCAGCATGGCCCTTTTGACCGATGGGTAGCGAGTCTTCTTTGTAGCCCTGATTTGCCTTTCCAGGTTGCTTGGTTGGCCAAAAAGGGCGTATGCGTTTTTTCCTGAATATATTCAGGAAAAAACGCATACGCCCTTTTTGGCCAAGGGCATCATTGTCAACGTTTTGCCTCTTTTCATGTGCTTTAAAGGCGATTCGAATCTACCTCCTGAAATCTGTTTCCTGCAATTCTGCCTTGATTTCAAATACTCTTCTTTGCCTTCCCTCAATATATTTGTGGACGAGAGTTATCATTTATAACTCTGCAGGTTTGTGAATTGCAGTGCCCTGAAGCTCCATTTTACAACTCGCTCTTTTGGGAGCTGGCCACAGAAGCTCAGGATGGCTTCAGGCCCTGTTCTGGTTCCAGGGGGCAGGCTGAGCCTGTGGTTAATTCTTCTTCCTTATTGGAAAATAGAGTGACCTGTGCCTGTGTCCACACTAACAGCTAGTCTCTCATTGGTTCCCCGTCTTCCCGTTCATCCTCAGGACAAATTGCAACCTGTACGGAACAGGAGGTTAAAGGTGCTGATGCTCCAAGTAGGGAGATTGCTTATAAAGTGGCTGGAATGGCGAACCCGGGCACAAGGAGGTGAGAAATGAGGTGCGTTTTAGAAACCTTTCCCCATCACACGGTGTACCATCTTCTGGGTTTCTCATGCATGTTTTCGATGAAGGAAGATGCCCTTGATCCTGGAGATTTGGGACCCATGGATTGGGTTCCACACAGTATTACTTTAAAGGGTCTGCGTTTGCACACCCAACCTCACCAAACCTCTCAGCCCCAAGAGTGTCCACCCTTATGTCTCATCCAGCTGTGGGTCTAGATATGGTCAATCCAGGTTGCATCACAGCCCCTGAACGCATTGTGTAAGAATTTCTCTCTCTTTCACTGTCTTTGTTTCATGGGTTTTTTAAAGTAATTTATTTTTATAATGGGGTTTAGCTGCTTTTCACTGCTGTGTTTATGCCGCTTTACACCCACTTGACACACTAACAGAGAGATATCAATACATAGGTTTTAAGCTTATTACTAGTCAGATAGATTCTTGTGCGGTGAATAGGGCATGTTGAGTCCAGTTCTCTGAGCAAGGAGTAGGTCTTGTCTATTACATATTGGGTTTATGGAACGGTATCTGAGCTAATTTGAAACCCTTGTTTTATGTATCACCCCACCTCACCTTTCCCGTTAAGCAGCCATAGTGTGTTTTCTGCATGTGTGACTCTGTTCTGTTTTGTAATTCAGTTCAAGTGTAACGGTTTTTACATTCCCTCTATCAGTGATACCTTAGGAGAAGTGTCCTTTTCTGTGTGACTTATTTCACTTAGAATCGTCGTACCTAAATCCACTCATCATGCTTCTACTAGCCTTATGACATTGATTTCATGGCTGAGTGATATTCCATTGTACATAAGGACCACAACTTCTTTATCCATTTTTCTCTTTCCTGGGATATTTAAGGTGGAATGAAGTGGAGGTCCTTGTCAACAGAGCAGCCCTAAACTTTGGGGTGCTTGTGTCTTGCTGATTTTTCATTTTCCCAATTTATACCCCCATGAGTGGAAGTGCCCTATGCTCTCTAAGCTGTGTTTTTTAGGTGTTTCAGGACACACCGTACACTTCTCCAGAGTGGCTGTTGGCAATTTACATCCCGCCCATCAGTGTAGCAAGGCTCCCATTTCTCCATGGCCTGTCCTGCATTTCTGGTTTTGACACGTTTTTCAGCATGGCCCTTTTGACCGATGGGTAGCGAGTCTTCTTTGTAGGCCTGATTTGCCTTTCCAGGTTGCTTGGTTGGCCAAAAAGGGCGTATGCGTTTTTTCCTGAATATATTCAGGAAAAAACGCATACGCCCTTTTTGGCCAAGGGCATCATTGTCAACGTTTTGCCACTTTTCATGTGCTTTAAAGGCGATTCGAATCTACCTCCTGAAATCTGTTTCCTGCAATTCTGCCTTGATTTCAAATCCTCTTCTTTGCCTTCCCTCAATATATTTGTGGATGAGAGTTATCATTTATAACTCTGCAGTTTTGTGAATTGCAGTGCCCTGAGGCTCCATTTTACAACTCGCTTTTTTGGGAGCTGGCCGCAAAAGCGCATGATGGTTTCTCGCCCTGTTCTGGTTCCGGGGGGCAGGCTGAGCCTGTGGTTAATTCTTCTTCCTGATGGGAAAATAGAGTGACCTGTGCCTGTGTCCACACCAAGAGCTAGTCTCTCATTGGTTCCCCATCTTCCCGTTCATCCTCAGGACAAATTGCAACCTGTACGGAACAGGAGGTTAAAGGTGCTGATGCTCCAAGTAGGGAGATTGCTAGTAAAGCGGCTGGAATGGCGAACCCAGGCACAAGGAGATGAGAAATGAGGTGCGTTTTAGAAACCTTTCCCCATCACACGGATGTACCACCGTCTGGGTTGCTCATGCATGTTTTTGATGTAGGAGGATGCCCTTGAACCTGGAGATTTGGGACCCATGGGACGGATACCACGCAGTATTACTTTAAAGGGTCTGCGTTTGCTCACCCAACCTCACCAAACCTCTCAGCCCCAAGAGTGTCCACCCTTATGTCTCATCCAGCTGTGGGTCTAGATATGGTCAATCCAGGTTGCATCACAGCCCCTGAACGCATTGTGTAAGAATTTCTCTCTCTTTCACTGTCTTTGTTTCATGGGTTTTTCAAAGTAATTAATTTTTATAATGGGGTTTAGCTGCTTTTCACTGCTGTGTTTATGCCGCTTTACACCCACTTGACACACTAACAGAGAGATATCAATACATAGGTTTTAAGATTATTACTAGTCAGATATATTCTTGTGCGGTGAATAGGGCGTGTTGAGTCCAGTTCTCTGAGCAAGGAGTAGGTCTTGTCTATTACATATTGGGTTTATGGAACGGTATCTGAGCTAATTTGAAACCCTTGTTTTATGTATCACCCCACCTCACGTTTCCCGTTAAGTAGCCATAGTGTGTTTACTGCATGTGTGACTGTGTTCTGTTTTGTAATTCAGTTCAAGTGTAACGGTTTTTACATTCCCTCTATAAGTGATACCTTATGAGAAGTGTCCTTTTCTGTGTGACTTATTTCACTTAGAATCGTCGTACCTAAATCCACTCATCATGCTGCTACTAGCCTTATGACATTGATTTCATGGCTGAGTGATAGTCAATTGTACATAAGGACCACAACTTCTTTATCCATTTTTCTCTTTCCTGGGATATTTAAGGTGGAATGAAGTGGAGGTCCTGGTCAACAGAGCAGCCCTCAACTTTGGGGTGCTTGTGTCTTGCTGATTTTTAATTTTCCCAATTTATACCCCCATGAGTGGAAGTGCCCTATGCTCTCTAAGCTGTGTTTTTTAGATGTTTCAGGACACACCGTACACTTCTCCAGAGTGGCTGTTGGCAATTTACATCCCTCCCATCAGTGTAGCAAGGCTCCCATTTCTCCATGGCCTGTCCTGCATTTCTGGTTTTGACACTTTTTTCAGCATGGCCCTTTTGACCGATGGGAAGCGAGACTTCTTTGTAGCGCTGATTTGCCTTTCCAGGTTGCTTGGTTGGCCAAAAAGGGCGTATGCGTTTTTTACTGAAGAAACGCATACGCCCTTTTTGGCCAAGGGCATCATTGTCGACGTTTTGCCGCTTTTCATGTGCTTTAAAGGCGATTCGAATCTACCTCCTGAAATCTGTTTCCTGCAATTCTGCCTTGCTTTCAAATCCTCTTCGTTGCCTTACCTCAATATATTTGTGGACGAGAGTTATCATTTATAACTCTGCAGGTTTGTGAATTGCATTGCCCCTGAGCTCCATTTTTCAACTGGCTTTTTTGGGAGCTGGCAGCAATTCGCAGGATGGCCTCAGGCCCTATTCTTGTTCCGGGCGGCAGGCTGAGCCTGTGGTTAATTCTTCTTCCTGATGGGAAAATAGAGTGACCTTTGCCTGTCCCAACACCAAGAGCTAGTCTCTCATTGGCTCCCCCTCTTTCCGTTCATCCTCAGGACAAATTGCAAGCTGTACGGAACAGGAGGTTAAAGGTGCTGATTCTCCATGGAGGGAGATTGCTACTAAAGCGGCTGTTATGGCGAACCCGAGCACAAGGAGATGAGAAATGAGTTGCGTTTTAGAAACCTTTCCTGATCACACGGTGTACCACCTTCTGGGTTTCTCATGCATGTTTTCGATGTAGGAAGATGCCCTTGAACCTGGAGATTTGGAACCCATGAGTTGGGTAACAGGCAATATTACTTTAAAGGCTCTGCGTTTGCTCCCCCAACCTCACCAAGCCTCTCAGCCCCAAGAGTGTCCACCCTTATGTCTCATCCAACTGTGGGTCTAGATATGGTCAATCCAGGTGGCATCATAGCCCCTGAACGAATTTTGTAAGAATTTCTCTCTCTTTCCCTGTCTTTGTTTCACGGGTTTTTAAAAGTAATTTATTTTTATAATGGGGTTTAGCTGCTTTTCACGGCTGTGTTTATGCCGCTTTACACCCACTTGACTCACTTCCAGAGAGATATCAATACATAGGTTTTACAATTCTGACTAGTCAGATATGTTCTCTTGCGGTGAATAGGGGATGTTGAGTCCAGTTCACTGAGGAAGGAGTAGGTCTTGTCTATTACATATTGGATTTATGGAACGTTATCTGAGCTAATTTGAAATCCTTGTTTTATGCATCACCCCACCTCACCTTTCCCGTTAAGCAACCATAGTGTGTTTTCTAAATGTGTGACTCTGTTCTGTTTTGTAATTCCGTTCAATTGTAGCAGTTTTTACATTCCCTCTGTTAGTGATATCTTATGATAAGTGTCGTTTTCTGTGTGACTTATTTCACTTAGAATCGTCGTACCTAAATCCACTCATCATGCTGCTACTACCCTTATGATATTGATTTCACGCCCGAGTGATATACAATTGTACATATGGACCACAACTTCTTTATCCATTTTTCTCTTTCCTTGCATATTGAAGGTGGAATTAAGTGGAGGTTCTTGTCAACAGAGCAGCCCTAAAGTTTGGGGTGCCTGTGTCTTGCTGATTTTTAGTTTTCCCAATTTATACGCCCATGAGTGGATGTGCCCCTTTCTCTCTAGCTGTGTTTTTTAGATGTTTTAGGAAACACCATACCCTTCTCCAGAGTCATCATTGGCAATTTACACCCCACCCATCAGTGTAACAAGGCTCCCTTTCCTCCATGGCCTCTCCTGCATTTCTTGTTTTTACACTTTTTTAGGAAGGCCATTTTGACTGATGGGAAGTCAGAGTTCTTTGTAGTGCTGAATTGCATTTCCGGCTTGCTTGGTTGGCCAAAAAGGGCCTATGGGTTTTTTCCTGAATTCATTCAGAAAAAAACGCATATGCTCTTTTTGGCCAAGTGCATCATTGTCGACGTTTTACCGCTTTTCATGTGCTTTAGGGGTGATTCAAATCTAACTCCTGAAATCTGTTTCCTGCAATTCTGCCTTGATTTCAAATCCTCTTCTTTGCCTTCCCTCAATATATTTGTGGACGAGAGTTATCATTTATAACTCTGCAGATTTGTGAATTGCAGTGCCCCTGAGCTCCATTTTTCAACTCGCTTTTTTGGGAGCTTTCCGCAGATCCGCTCGTTTGCTTCTGGCCCTACTCTGGTTCCCGGTGGCAGGCTAAGCCTTTGCTTAATTCTTCTTCCTGACTGGAAAGTAGAGTGGCATGTGCCTCTCCGAACACCTAGGGCTTGGCTCTCCTTGTTTCTCCTCCTTCCCCTTCTTCCTTTGGACAAATTCCAATTTCTGTGCAACTGGATGTTGAAGGTGCTGACATCCTCAAGTGGGGAGATTTTAAGGAAAAAGGCTGGAGGGGTGAACCCAACAACCAGGAAATTAGGAGTTTTGGTGCCTTTTCCAAAATCTTCCTGATCCTACCGTGTTCCATCTTCTGGGTGTCACAGGCATGTTTTAGCTGTAGGAAAGGTCCCGTGTATGTAAGGAGAACACAAGGGTTTTTTCCAAATCAGTGTCTCCCCGAACTCCAATCTGGGGAATTTTTAAGCTACTGGTACATGTGTGTTCATTAAGGGACTTGGGCCGTAGGCAGAGTCCGAACTTTAGATGATTGAAGTCTTCAGGTTCAGAAACGCTCACCATCGGCCTCCTTTAGTTTCCATTTTATCTGTAGTTGATAGATGATGTCGATATAGATATCTATTGTTTTTCAGATTATTTCCCCTCAGGGGTCATTACAAAATATTGAGTATAGTTCCTTGTGCTATACAGTAGTTCCTTGTTGATGATATATTTTATACATAGCAGTGTGTATATGTTAATCTGAAACTGTTAATTTATCCCTCCTCCCACCTTTCCCCTTTGGTAATAAAAAATATAAGATTTTATACTTCTCAGAAATCTAGGAGCTGAAAGAGAGGTATCATTTTCAATGGAAAATCATTCAAAACAAGGTTGAAACTTCAACCAAGATTATTAGATGTACATCCTTGGAAAGAAATCACTGCATTTCTCTACTGTTGACCTGACAAATAAGACAAACCCCTCCACTGAACTTGCTTATAATAAAGTGATGGAAATATCAAATGGAAGTGTTAGAAACATCTTATTTTACACGAGCCTTATACACTGCTCTATGTTAATTACAGTTTGGCTCACACATCTGTTCATTGAAGTTACAATGTTCTCAAATTCTGTTACTGATCCTGCAGAGTGGGCCCCAACAAGGGTCTCCCTGCCCAGTGTCATTGGAGCCAACAGATCGAGACTGACTTTGGTTCAGAAGCAAAGGAAAACTTTATATTTTGATCAGAGAATGGAGAGGTGAGAGTGTGTGCTCCCCTGCGGGTTGTGGGCCGGGCTGCTGTGTAGGGATCCTGTCAGCATCAGCGGGAGGGAGGGGGCGGAGCTCTCGAGGGCCGGGTTGCCTGGAGCTCAGGCTCTATGTCGCAGAGTCTGCACGGGGCCCCACGAGCTGAGGTGTCGGCCCAGCCATTTTGCACGAGGAAATCGGGTCTGAAGTGTCGGGTGTGGGACCTCTGCATGTGGAAACCTAGGAGCAAGTGAAATTAGACAAAGCACAAAGGAAAAAATGGTTAGACTTTATTTTATTGCCCAGATTCTATTTTTATCTCCCAGGAATTTTTAATGGGCTTTGCCAGTGACAAAGCCCTCCTCTGCCTTTTGTCCCATTCCTCATTCTTGAGGCGCTGAGGGTGCAGACACGTCTTCTGTAAATGCTTCATGCTGAGTTGGGTGTCCTCATACCCGGGGGGAGGGGCAGGACTTCTCCCCAGCAGCCTCCAGGTGAGGTTGATTGTCCGCAGGCCTCCTCCCTCACTGCTCGTCTGCCTGGGCACCAGCATTGGAAGTTTTATAGATTCTAATGACCTTTAAGGGTCCAGGAAAGAGATGTGCAGAGACGCTGGGGGGGTGGGCGGTTTTACCCTGCTCCACATTGGTTCGGCCCCCTTAGGCTGACGGTTTCTGCCAGCCTAGATGCTCTGACCAGTAGTCTGTGCTTTCTTCAGTTAGGCCACTGAATTAACGTACAAACAGCACCAGGTGTCAGAGCCCTGCTTGCTCAACTCCCAGACAGTCCAGGGCCGGTGGTGATCCAGGACCATGACGGCCACTCAGTCAACGGCCTTTTGAAGTAGCCAGGAGTACAGCCGGTCTCATTGGCCGCCATCACTGCAGTGTCTGCAGGCTTTTCTATGGTGGCAGCGTTATTTATGGTTCCCCTGCCAAGTTTATTAGCTCCGCTCTGGGTGCAGTAAGTCCTGTAAGCAATAGTCTGCTCTTTTGGGGCACACTCTTGTTGTTTTCTGAGAGAAGCTCCAGGTCAAGTGATGGTCACACGAGTCGTCATGGGGGCCCATTGCCCCAGGTTGTCTCTCTGGAGGTTGGTGTTGGAGGGCCTCCTCACTTGAGGTCATTGTGCCCACGGAGCAATCCCTGCAACTTCAGGGCATGGTGGGTGGTTAGGATCACCAAGTGGCGTCCTTTTCCCTTAGGAGGGAGCTGGCCTTGCGGGCTGCTGATTTCCAGGTTTTTAGATACCCCCAGTATCCTGGTCGGATGGGGTGGCTGGCCAATGCCTGGAGGGCATTCTTGCATTGTTCCATTTCAAGTGGTCCCAGTTTTTGCACTAATACTCCAAGGGCGATTCGCCTTGGACCAGGAATGTAAAGGTCAAAGGGTTTAGCTAACTTAGGGAGGTCCAGGGCCAGGGTCTGAATTGACTGCTCTTTCCATTCTTGAAAGGCCGCTTCTGGATTCTATTCAAAAGGATCATCATCTTTTCCTTTCAGTGATTCATATAGAGGCCCAGCTATTAGACTGTAGTTAGGGATCCAGATGCAGCAAACCCCGGTCTCCCCAGGAACCCCTAAGCTGTCTTCTAGTTTCAGGAAAGGTGAGGCTGCAAATGGCTTCTTCCCTTTCCTGGGGTGGGCTTCTCCGACCTTCTGTGCGAATGAAGCCCAGGAAGGCCACCTTAGTTTGTGATATTTGAGCCTTTTCCTTGGACACCTTCTATCTTTTATTGGCTAGGTAGTTCAGAGGCCTCCTTAGTCGGGCTGGTGATCAGAATGTCATCTGCATATTGAAGGAGGGTTCCCTTCTCCAGAGGTAGACCTTTTAGGTCTTTAGCTAACGTTTCCCCAAAGATGGTGTGGGAATTTTTGAACCCCTGGGGCAGGACGGCCCAGCAGTATTGTTTTTGTTGTAGGTTGAGTCCTGCCACTCACAGCCAAAATTTCTTGTGACTCTGGGACTAATGGAATACAGAAGAAGGCATCATTGAAGTCTAATACAGAATGCCATGTCCTGGTGGATGGTAGAATGACCAGCAGGGTGTAGGAATTAGGAACTACTAGATGTATATCCTCTGTGGCTTCACTGACTGTCCTGGCGTCCTCTACCAGGTCCCCAGCAGCCCACGGGGCTCTTGTGGTCAGGCCCCTCCCAGGATATGGAGCTCACCTGGGCAGGTACCCAGCGGCCCACGGGGCTCTGGTGGTTAGGCCGCTCCCAGGATATTGAGCTCACCTGGGCAGGTACCCAGCAGCCCATGGGGCCCTCATGGTCAGGCCCCTCCCAGGATATGGAGCTCACCTGGGCAGGTACGCAGCAGCCCACGGGGCTCTCGTGGGCAGGCCCCTCCCTGGATATGGAGCTCCCGTGGACAGGTACCCCGGCAGGGCTGGGCACACAGGAACCGTGCACATAGCCCTCATTGCAGAGCACCCCCAGCACCCCTGTCACTCAGAGCTGACACAGAGCACCTCAGAGCAGAGCTTGAACTAACAAACAGCAGCTCCAACAGGTCTGTGGCCCTAGGCTTCACTCTGTGCGGCCTCCCTCTGCCTGGTCTTCCAGGGGCTTCCACTGCAGCCGGGGTACCAGGCCTCTGTCTCCACCCACCACCCCTCCTCTCCCTGACTCCTGGGTTCCTCTCATTAGCAGAGGGTCTTCTTGAAGTTGTCTCCCACTCATGGACCAGATAAAATGATTAGAAAACGAGCCAGGGCTGCAGCCCCTTATCTATCCTGACTCTCGGGACCCTACACCTGTTCCTTGGATCTGGCCGGTGCAGCAAGGCCCATTTTCTGCAACTCTGAGCCCCTGAGGGGCGAGGATTGGCTGACCTGGGCAGCCTGACCCGGCCGGCCAGCCCTTCCCAGGTGTGCCTGGGTTGAGGTCAATATAAACACCCCTCCAGGCAGCAAAAGCCTCTGCAGCTGTGCCTGACGCCATATTCTCTGCCCCGTCAGCAGTCTCGGGGTTGGGCTGGTGGGAGGGAGTAGGGCCCACGGCTCTATGAGTGGCCCAGTGTGACTGGGGCTCTGCTGGACTTTCTGCAGGAGTTGCCGGGCTGCCACCTGCTAAAGAAGAGGATGTGTCACCCATACTTGCTGCTGGAATTTCTCCCCGGGCAGAGGTGAGGAAGGAAAAAAGCAGTGGGGGCCGGGACAGGAGGGGTACCTCAGGCAGGGAAATGGAAAGCTTCCAGACGAGCGCCCGGGGCCAGGACCATCCTGGCTGGCCTGCAGGCACCAAGTCGGCCTGCGTGCTGTCGCTGGTGTGACTCCAAGCCCCTTCCTCTAGTTTTTAAAGTCTTTGCACACATTCAGGTGTTTTACCTGGGAAGGGTGGGAAAAGTTCAGCAGCAGCTGGCCTGGGGCTCAGCTCACGTTTACTCAGAGACGCCTCCTCACGGTCCCCCAGCTTTGCAATGAGGACGCTCCTCGTGTGGGGGCTGCTGGCTGCATGGGAGATGATTCCCCACCTGTGACCAACTTCAGAATTGTTTACCCCTGGAGCAAGTGCCCTGATAGGGTTTTCCTCTGTATGACCAGTGGGTTCTGTTTTTTTTTTTTTTTTTTCTTTTTTGGTTCAAGGTAAGTTTTATTCCTCTTTTTGTATTTATGGATATAAGCATGGAAATAATTCATTCATATAAATACGTCTATGGGAAGGACAGAACTTTTTTTCTGTTTTATTTTTTTAAGTATTATTTATTTTTTAATTTTTGAATTTATTTTATTCATTTTTTTATACAGCAGGCTCTTATTGGTAACCTATTTTATACATATAAGTGTGTATATGTCAATCCCAGGCTCGCAATTCATCCCACCACCACCACCCTGCCACTTTCCCCCCTTGGTGTCCATACATTTGTTCTCTACATCTGTGTCTCTATTTCTGCCTTGCAAACCGGTTCATCTTTACCATTTTTCTAGGTTCCACATGTATGCGTTAATATACGATATTTGTTTTTCTCTTTCTGACTTACTTCACTCTGTATGACAGTCTCTAGATCTATCCACGTCTCTACAAATGACCCAATTTCATTCCTTTTTATGGCTGAGTAATATTCCATTTTATATATGTAGCACATCTTTTCTGTTCGTCTGTCTATGGGCATTTAGGTTGCTTCCATGACCTGGCTATTGTAAATAGTGCTGCAATGAATATTGTGGTGAATATGTCTTTTTGAATTATGGTTTTCTCTGGGTATATGGCCAGTAGTGGGATTGCTGGGTCATATGGTAATTCTATTTTTAGTTTTTTAAGGAACCTCCATACTGTTCTCCATCGTGACTGTATCAATTTACATTCCCACAAATAGTGTAAGAGGGTTCCCTTTTCTCCACACCCTCTCCAGCATTTGTTGCTTGTAGATTTTCTGATGATGCCCATTCTAACTCGTGTGAGGCGATACCTCATTGTAGTTTTGGTTTATATTTCTCTAATAATTAGTGATGTTGAGCAGCTTTTCATGTGCTTCTTGGTCATCTGTATGTCTTCTTGGGACAAATGTCTATTTACGTCATCTGCCCATTTTTGGATTGGGTTGTTTGTTTTTTTACTGTTGAGCTGCATGAGCTGTTTATATACATTGGAGATTAATCCTTTGTCCATTGATTCGTTTGCAAATATTTTCTCCCATTGTGAGGGTTGTCTTTTCGTCTTGTTTGTAGTTTCCTTTGCTTTGCAAAAGCTTTTAGGTTTCATTTGCTCCCATATGTTTATTTTTTTTATTCCATTACTCTAGGAGGTGGATTAAAAAAGATCTTGCTGTGATTTATGTCAAAGAGTATTCTTCCTATGTTTTCCTCTAAGAGTTTTATAGTGTCCGGTCTTACATTTCGGTCTCTAATCCATTTTGAGTTTATTTTTTGTGTATGGTGTTAGGGAGTGTTCTAATTTCATTCTTTTACATGTAGCTGTCCATTTTCCCCAGCACCACTTATTGAAGAGACTGTCTTTTCTCCTTTGTATACCCTTGCCTCCTTTGTCATAGATTAGTGGGCCATAGGTGTGTAGGTTTATCTCTGGGCTTTTTTTTTTCTTTTACATCTTTATTGGAGTATAATTGCTTTACACTTGTGTGTTAGTTTCTGCTGTATAAAAAAGTGAATCAGCTGTGCGTATACATATAACACCATATCCCCTCCCTCTTGCACCTCCCTCTCACTCCCTTATCCCACCCTTTTAGGTGGTCACAAAGCACAGAGCTGATCTCCCTGTGCTATGTGGCTGCTTCCCAGTAGCTATCAATTTTACATTTGGTAGTGTATATATGTCCATACCACTCTCTCACTTTGTCCCAGCTTACCCTTCCCTCTCCCCATGTCCTCAAGTCCTTTCTCTACGTCTGTGTCCTTAATCCTTTCCTGCCCCTAGGTTCTTCATAAACTTTTTTTTTAAGATTCCATATATATGTGTTAGCATACAGTATTTGTTTTTCTCTTTCTGACTTACTTCACTCTGTAGGACAGACTCTAGATCCATCCACCTCACTAAAAGTAACTCAATTTCGTTTCTTTTTATGGCTGAATAATGTTCCATTGTATATATGTGCCACATCTTCTTTATCCATTTATCTGTTGATGGACACTTAGGTTGCTTCCATGTCCTGGCTATTGTAAATAGAGCTACAGTGAACGTTGTGGTACATGACTCTTTTTGAATTATGGTTTTCTCAGGGTAAATGTCCAGGAGTGGGTTTGCTGGGTTGTATGGTAGTTCTATTTTTAGTTTTTAAGGAACCCCCATACCGTTCTCCCTAGTGGCTATATCAATTTACATTCCCACCAACAGTGCAAGAGGGTTCCCTTTGCTCCAATAAATGCCTCTCCAGCATTTATTGTTGGTAGATTTTTTGATGATGGCCATTCTGACTGGTGTGAGGTGATACCTCACTGTAGTTTTGATTTGCATTTCTCTAATGATTAGTGATGTTCAGCATCCTTTCATGTGTTTGTTGGCAACCTGTATATCTTCTTTGGAGAAATGTCTATTTAGGTCTTCTGCCCATTTTTGGATTGGGTTGTTTGGTTTTGTGATATTGAGCTACATGAGCTGCTTTTTGGAGATTAATCCTTTGCCATTTGCTTCATTTGAAAATATTTTCTCCCATTCTGATGGTTGTCTTTTCATCTTGCTTATGTTTTCCTTTGCTGTGCAAAAGAATTTATGTTTCATTCGGTCCCATTTTTTTATTTTTGTTTTTATTTCCATTTCTCTAGGAGGTGGGTCAAAAAGGATCTTGCTGTGATTTATGTCATAGACTGTTCTGCTTATGTTTTCCTCTAAGAGTTTTATAGTGGCTGGTCTTATATTTAGGTCTCTAATCCATTTTGAGTTTATTTTTGTGTATGGTGTTAGGGAGTGTACTAATTTCATTCTTTTACATGTAACTGTCCAGTTTTCCCAGCACCACTTGCTGAAGACACTGTCTTTTCTCCATTGTATACCCTTGCCTCCTTTGTCATAGATTAGTGAACCATAGGTACGTGGGTTTATCTCTGTGCTTTCTATCCTGTTCTATTGACCTATATTTCTGTTCTTGTGTCAGTACCATATTATCTTGATTACTGTAGCTTTGCAATATAGTCTGAAGTCTGGAAGTCTGATTCCTCCAGCTCTTTTTTTTCCCCCTCAAGACTGCTTTGGCTATCCAGGGTCTTTTGTGTCTCCCTACAAATTTTAAGATTTTTTTTTCTTGTTCTGCAGAAAATGCCAAAGGTATTTTGATCGGGATTGCATTGAATCTGTAGATTGCTTTGGGTAGTATAGTCATTTTCACAATATTGATTCTTCTAATCCGAGAACATGGTATATGTCTCCATCTGTTTATATCATCTTTGATTTCTTTCATCAGTGTCTTATAGTTTTCTGAGTACAGGTCTTTTACTTCCTTAGGTAGGTTTATTCCTAGGTATTTTATTCTTTTTGTTGCAGTGGTAATGGGATTGTTTCCTTAATTTCTCTTTCTGATCTTTCATTGTTAGTGTATAGGAATGCAAGCAATTTCTGTGCATTAATTTTGTATCCTGCAACTTTACCAAATTCATTGATTAGCTCCAGTGGTTTTCTGGTGGCATCTTTAGGATTCTCTATCTATGATATCATGTCATCTGCGAACAGTGACAATTTTACTTCTTCTTTTCCTTTTTGTATTCCTTTTATTTCTTTTTCTTCTCTGATTGCCATGGCTAGGACTTCCAAAACTATGTTGAATAGCAGTGGTGAGAGTGGACATCCTCGTCTTGTTCCTGATCTTAGAGGAAACGCTTTCAGTTTTTCACCATTGAGAATGCTGTTTGCTGTGGGTTTGTCATATATGGCCTTTATTATGTTGAGGTAGTTTCCCTCTAGGCCCACACTCTGCAGAGTTTTTATCGTAAATGAGTGTTGAATTTTCTCAAAATCTTTTCCTTCATCTATTGAGATGATCATATGGTTTTATTCTACAATTTGTTAATATGGTGTATCACATTGATTTGTGTATATTGAAGAATCCTTGCATCCCTGGGATAAACCCCACTTGATCATGGTGTATGATCCTTTTCATGTGTTGTTCGATTCTGTTTGCTAGTATTTTGTTGAGGATTTTTACATCTATATTCATCAGTGATATTGGTCTATAATTTTCTTTCCTTGTAGTATCTCTGTCTGATTTTGGTATCAGGGTGATGGTGGTCTCATAGAATGAGTTTGGGAGTGTTCCTTCCCCTGCAATTGTTTTGAAGAATTTGAGAAGGTTGGGTGTTAGCTCTTCTCTAAATGTTTGATAGAATTCACCTGTGATGCCATCTGGTTCTGGACTTTTGTTTGTTGGAAGATTTTTAATCACAGTTTCAATTTCATTGCTTGTGATAGGTTTGTTCATATTTTCTATTTCTTCCTGGTTCAGTCTTAGAAGGTTATCCCTTTCTAAGAATTTGTCCATTTCTTCCAGATTGTCCATTTTATTGGCCTAGAGTTGCTTGTAGTAGTCTCTTAGGATGCTTTGTATTCCTGTGGTGTCTGTTGTAACTTCTGCTTTTTCACTTCTAATTTTGTTGATTTGCGTCCTCTCCCTCTTTTTCTGGAGTCTGGCTAAAGGTTGATCATTTTTGCTTATCTTCTCAAAGAACCAGCTTTTAGTTTTATTGATCTTTGCTTTCGTTTTCTTTGTTTCTATTTCATTTATTTCTGCTCTGATCTTTATGATTTCTTTCCTTCTACTAACTTTGGGTTTTGTTCTTCTTTCTCTAGTTCCTCTAGGTGTAAGGTTAGATTGTTTATTTGAGATTTTTCTTGTTTCTTGAGGTAGGCTTGTATTGCTATAAACTTCCCTCTTAGAACTCCTTTTGCTGCATCCCATAGGTTTTGGATCATCGTGTTTTTGTTGTCATTTGTCTCTAGGTAGTTTTTGATTTCCTCTTTGATTTCTTCAGTGATCTCTTGGTTATTTAGTAACGTATTGTTTAGCCTCCATGTGTGTGTGTTTTTTACGGTTTTTTCCGTGTAATTGATTTCTAATCTCATAGCATTGTGGTCGGAACAGCTGCTTGATATGATTTCAGTTTTCTTAAATTTACTGAGGCTTTATCTGTGACCCAAGATGTGATCTATCCTGGAGAATGTTCCGTGTGCAGTTGAGAAGAACGTGTAATCTGCTGTTTTTGGATGGAATGTCCTATAAATATCAACTAACTCTATCTGGTCTATTGTGTCATTTAAAGCTTGTGTTTCCTTATTAATTTTCTGTCTGGCTGATCTCCACTGGTTTAAGTGAGCTGTTAAAGTCCCCCGCTATTATTGTGTTACTGTCGATTTCCTCTTTTATAGCTGTTAGCAGTTGCCTTATACATTGAGCTGCTCCTATTTTGGGTACATATATATTTATAATTGTTATATCTTCTTCTTGGATTGGTCCCCTGACCATTATGTAGTGTCTTTCCTTGTCTCTTGTAACATTCTTTATTTTAAAGTCTATTTTATCTGATATGAGTATTGCTACTCCAGCTTTCTTTTGATTTTCATTTGCATAGAATATATTTTTCCATCGCCTCACTTTGAGTCTGTATGTGTCCCTAGGTCTGAAATGGATCTCTTGTAGACAGCATATATATGGGTCTTGTTTTTGTATCCATTCAGCGAGCCTGTGTCTTTTGGTTGGAACATGTAGTGCATTCACGTTTAAGGTAATTATCGATATGTATGTTCCTACTACTATTTTCTTAATTGTTATGGGTTTGTCTTGGTGGGTCCTTTTCTTCTCTTGTGTTTCCCACTTAGAGAAGTTCCTTTAGCATTTGGTGTAGAGCTGGTTTCATGGTGCTGAATTCTCTTAGTTTTTGCTTGTCTGTAAGGCTTTTGATTTCTCCATCAAATCTGAATGAGCTCTTTGCAGGGTGGAGTACTCTTGGTTGTAGGTTCTTCCCTTTCATCACTTTAAATTTATCATGCCACTTCCTTCTGGCTTGTAGATTTTCTGCTGAGAAATCAGTTGTTATCCTTATGGGAGTTCCCTTGTATGTTATTTGTCATTTTTCCCTTGCTGCTTTCAATCATTTTTCTTTGTCGTTAATTTTTGTCAATTTGATTGCTATGTGTCTTGTCATTTTTCTCCTTTGGTTTATCCTGCCTGGGACACTCTGTGCTTCTGGACTTGGGTGGCTATTTCTTTTCCCATGCTAGGGAAGTTTTTGACCATAATCTCTTCAAATATATTCTCGGGTCCTTTCTCTCTCTCTTCTCCTTCTGGGACCCCTATAATGCGAATGTTGTTGCGTTTAATGTTGTCCCAGAGGACTCTTGGGGTGTCTTCGTTTATTTTCATTCTTTTTCTTTATTCTGTTCCATGGCAGTGATTTCCACCTTTCTGTCTTCCAGGTCACTTATCCGTTCTTCTGCCACAGTTATTCTGCTACTGATTCCTTCTAGTGTATTTTTCATTTCAGTTATTCCATTGTTCACCTCTGTTTGTTTGTTCTTTAATTCTTCTAGGTGTTTGTTCCTTAATTCTTCTAGGTCTTTGTTAAACATTTCTTGCATCTTCTCGATCTTTGCCTCCTTTCTTTTTCCAAGGTCTTGGCTCAACTTCACTATCATTATTCTGAATTTTTTTTCTGGAAGGTTCCCTATCTCCACCTCATTTCGTTTTTTTTCTGGGGTTTTATCTTGTTCCTTGATCTGGTATAAAGTCCTCTGCCTTTTCATTTTGTCTATCTTTCTGTGAATGTGGTTTTCCTTCCACAGGCTGCAGAATTGTAGTTCTTCTTGCTTCTGCTGTCTGCTCTCCGGTGGATGAGTCTATCTTAGAGGCTTGTGCAAGCTTCCTGATGGGAGGGACTGGTGGTGGGTAGAGCTGGGTGTTGCTTTGGTGGGCAGAGCTTTAATCCGCTTGTCTATGGATTAAATAAAACTTTAATAAAAAGTTTAATCCGCTTGTCTGCTGATGCATGGGGCTGGGTTCCCTCCCTGTTGGTTGTTTGGCCTGAGGCGACCCAGCCCTGGAGCCTACCTTGCTCTTGGTGGGGCTAATGGCGGACTCTGGGAGGGCTCACACCAAGGAGTATTTCCCAGAACTTCTGCTGCCAGTGTCGTTGTCCTCACGGTGAGCCACAGCCACAGCCACCACCTGCCTCTGCAGGAGACCTTCTAAAAGTAGCAGGTAGTTCTGGTCATTCTCCTACAGGGTCACTGCTCCTTCCCCTGGGTCCTGATGTGCACACTACTTTGTGTGTGCCCTCCAAGAGTGGAGTATCTGAGTGGAGTTGAGACTCTGAGACTCTGTGTGGAGTTGCACAGACTCTGGGTCCTGTGAAGCTTCGATGTTTTGTGATTCTAGAAATCCTATAGGAGACGGTCCACAGCAGGTGACGCTAATGTTGTCAGTAGAGGTGTTGAAGCCAAAGATCTGCAGTTCCAACTAGAGGTGCCGATGTACATACAGGACAAAATCATCTCGTGTGAATGTAGTTCAGGCATGTTTAAGATGAATGCAGTCATGTTAATGTCTACCATATTCTATCTTGAGCCTCTCCTCAGGGACCCCCTCCTCAGTTCCTGAGGCTCCTGTAAGTCATGTACAGGGGACTGGAGAGTGGGCTCTGTCCAGTCTGAGCCCTGAGTTACCCTGTGTGTATCTTAGGATACTTTGTATTTCTGTGGTGTCTGTTGTAACATCATCTCTTTCATTTCAGATTTATTTGGGCCCTCTCTTTTTAAAAAAACATACTACTGTTGTCTTTTATTCTCTACAGAAGCTTAATAAGTGTTTGATCTACTATCCTTACCCTATGTATACTTTTTGCAGTGAGATTTTTACTTTTCTTTGTTTCCTTGTTACTATCAATAATTAGTGAGACTTCTTTTAAGCTACCTTCAACATTGCTTATAAAGCTGCTTTATTAGTGATGACAGAGCCTTAATGGAAGTCATGTTCTGGTTGTAAATTAGAATGCAATGTGCCAGCAAATAGCCCCTTAAGTTTATGTCTCATTACTTCTTGTTCTTTTTTTAATTTAATTTTTATTTTTTGTCAGAGCAAATTTAATTAAAATGTTTTGTTTCTTCTAGGTGTGAAAGATGTGGTTCTTTTAAACATATACATATATCTATTCTTCTTTGGATCATTTTCCCATGTAGGTTATGACACGATGTTGAGTAGTCTTGTCTTGGTATTACGTAGGTCTTTGGTGATTACATATTTCACATGTGTTTCTATATCTATCTTAACCCCAATATCCTAATGTATCCAATCCTCACACCTTTCCATTTGGTGAACCATAAATTTGTTTAATGAATCTGTGATTGCATTTCTCTGTGGAAATATCTTCATTGGTATCAATGTTTAGCTAAGACCTATAAGTGATATTATAGGATATGTGTCTTTTGCTTTCTGACTTAGTACAATTTGCCTGATTACCTCAAGAATCATACATGGTGCTGCAAATGGCACTGTTTCATTTTTTTCCCTGGCTAATATTCCATCTGTACGTGTACCAGTTCTTCTTTGGCCACGCACCTCTTGATGGACTTTCTGGTTGCCTCCATGTCTTGGCTATTGTAATACTGCTGCAATGCACATTTGCTTGCCTGTGTCTTTCCAGTTATGTCTTCTTATGTTATAGGCCAAGGAGTGGGCTTGCTGTATCATATGGTAGCTCAGTGTGTATGTTTTAAAGGCACCACCATTCAGTTCTCATTAGTGGCTCTTTCCAGGTTACGTCCCACTTAAAATTGAGGGTATGCATTTCTCCAAAACACCTTCAATATTTATTGTTTGTAGTTTTCTTGCTGATGGTTATTCTAACAGGTGCGAGCTGATACCTATCTGTGATTGAATTTGCATGTGTCCCATAATCTGTTAAAACTGAGCTTTAAAGCATGCCCTTTTTATTTATCAAACTGTGATTACAGCTTAGTTCTTCAAAGTGTTTTCTTAAAGCAAGTGTCACATTTTGAAAATTTTTGGCCATTACCTCCCTCAAGACATTTTGAGGGCACGTTTCATTTATGGCCCTGAAGTACTTGTTCATATGAAGTGACCATTAGCACAGGTTTTAAAGCTGCTTTTGCAGGTAACGGCCAGAGGGTGGCAGTCTTTCTACGTTCCCAATCTGGTAAATAGGGAAAGAGACCTTCAGCCCAAGAGTGTCCAGCTTTATTTCTCATCCAGCTGTGGGTCTAGATATGGTCACACCAGGTTGCATCACAGCCCCGGAACGAATTATATAAAAATTTCTCCCTCTATCACTGTCTTTGTTTTTTGGGATTTTAAATTAATTTATTTTTATAATGGGGTTTACCTGATTTTCACTGCAGTGTTTATGCCCCTTTACACCCACTTGATTCACTTACAGAGAGACATCAATACATAGGTTTTAAGATTATTACTAGTCAGATATATACTTGTTCGTTGAATAGGGGATGTTGCATCCACTTCACTGAGCAAGGAATAGGTCTTGTCTATTACATATTGGGTTTATGGATCGGTATTTGAGCTAATATGAAACCCTTGATTTATGCATCACCCAACCTCACCTTTCCCGTTAAGCAGCCATAGTGTGTTTTCTAAATGTGTGACTCCGTTCTGTTTTGTAATTCAGTTCAAGTGTAACGGTTTTTACATTCCCTCTATAAGTGATACGTTATGAGAAGTGTCCTTTTCTCTGTGACTTATTTCACGTAGAATCGTCGTACCTAAATCCACTCATCATGCTGCTACTAGCCTTATGACATTGATTTCATGGCTGAGTGATATTCCATTGTACATAAGGACCACAACTTCTTTATCCATTTTTCTCTTTCCTGGGATATTGAAGGTGGAATGAAGTGGAGGTCCTTGTCAACAGAGCAGCCCTAAACTTTGGGGTGCTTGTGTCTTGCTGATTTTTCATTTTCCCAATTTATACCCCCATGAGTGGAAGTGCCCTATGCTCTCTAAGCTGTGTTTTTTAGATGTTTCAGGACACACCGTACACTTCTCCAGAGTGGTTGTTGGCAATTTACATCCGGCCCATCAGTGTAGCAAGGCTCCCATTTCTCCATGGCCTGTCCTGCATTTCTGGTTTTGACACGTTTTTCAGCATGGCCCTTTTGACCGATGGGAAGCGAGACTTCTTTGTAGCGCTGATTTGCTTTTCCAGGTTGCTTGGTTGGCCAAAAAGGGCGTATGCGTTTTTTTCTGAATATATTCAGGAAAAAACGCATACGCCCTTTTTGGCCAAGGGCATCATTGTCAACGTTTTGCCGCTTTTCATGTGCTTTAAAGGCGATTCGAATCTACCTCCTGAAATCTGTTTCCTGCAATTCTGCCTTGATTTCAAATCCTCTTCTTTGCCTTCCCTCAATATATTTGTGGACGAGAGTTATCATTTATAACTCTGCAGGTTTGTGAATTGCAGTGCCCTGAAGCTCCATTTTACAACTCGCTTTTTTGGGAGCTGGCCGCAAAAGCGCAGGATGGTTTCACGCCCTGTTCTGGTTCCGGGGGGCAGGCTGAGCCTGTGGTTAATTCCTCTTCCTCATGGGAAAATAGAGTGACCTGTGCCTGTGTCCACACCAAGAGCTAGTCTCTCATTGGTTCCCCGTCTTCCCGTTCATCCTCAGGACAAATTGCAACCTGTACGGAACAGGAGGTTAAAGGTGCTGATGCTCCAACTAGGGAGATTGCTAGTAAGGCGGCTGGAATGGCGAACCCGGGCACAAGGAGATGAGAAATGAGGTGCGTTTTAGAAACCTTTCCCAATCACACGGTGTACCATCTTCTGGGTTACTCATGAATGTTTTCGATGTAGGAAGATGCCCTTGAACCTGGAGATTTGGGACCCATGCGATGGGTACCACGCAGTATTACTTTAAAGGGTCTGCGTTTGCTCACCCAACCTCACCAAACCTCTCAGCCCCAAGAGTGTCCACCCTTATGTCTCATCCAGCTGTGGGTCTAGATATGGTCAATCCAGGTTGCATCACAGCCCCTGATCGCATTGTGTAAGAATTTCGCTCTCTTTCACTGTCTTTGTTTCATGGATTTTTCAAAGTAATTTATTTTTATAATGGGGTTTAGCTGCTTTTCACTGCTGTGTTTATGCCGCTTTACACCCACTTGACACACTAACAGAGAGATATCAATACATAGGTTTTACGATTATTATTAGTCAGATATATTCTTGTGCGGTGAATAGGGCGTGTTGAGTCCAGTTCTCTGAGCAAGGAGTAGGTCTTGTCTATTACATATTGGGTTTATGGAATGGTGTCTGAGCTAATTTGAAACCCTTGTTTTATGTAACACCCCACCTCACCTTTCCCGTTAAGCAGCCATAGTTTGTTTTCTGCATGTGTGCCTCTCTTCTGTTTTGTAATTCAGTTCAAGTGTAACGGTTTTTACATTCCCTCTATCAGTGATACCTTATGAGAAGTGTCCTTTTCTGTGTGACTTATTTCACTTAGAATCGTCGTACCTAAATCCACTCATCATGCTACTACTAGCCTTATGACATTGATTTCATGGCTGAGTGATATTCCATTGTACATAAGGACCACAACTTCTTTATTCATTTTTCTCTTTCCTGGGATATTTAGGGTGGAATGAAGTGGAAGTCCTTGTCACCAGAGCAGCCCTAAAGTTTGGGGTGCTTGTGTCTTGCTGATTTTTCATTTTCCCAATTTATACCCCCATGAGTGGAAGTGCCCTATGCTCTCTAAGCTGTGTTTTTTAGATGTTTCAGGACTCACCGTACACTTCTCCAGAGTGTCTGTTGGCAATTTAAATCCCGCCCATCAGAGTAGCAAGGCTCCCATTTCTCCATGGCCTGTCCTGCATTTCTCGTTTTGAAACGTTTTTCAGCATGGCCCTTTTGACCGATGGGTAGCGAGTCTTCTTTGTAGCCCTGATTTGCCTTTCCAGGTTGCTTGGTTGGCCAAAAAGGGCGTATGCGTTTTTTCCTGAATATATTCAGGAAAAAACGCATACGCCCTTTTTGGCCAAGGGCATCATTGTCAACGTTTTGCCGCTTTTCATGTGCTTTAAAGGCGATTCGAATCTACCTCCTGAAATCTGTTTCCTGCAATTCTGCCTTGATTTCAAATCCTCTTCTTTGCCTTCCCTCAATATATCTGTGGACGAGAGTTATCATTTATAACTCTGCAGGTTTTTGAGTTGCAGTGCCCTGAACCTCCATTTTACAACTCGCGTTTTTGGGAGCTGGCCGCAAAAGCGCAGGATCCCTTCAGGCCCTGTTCTGGTTCCGGGGGGTAGGCTGAGCCCCTGGTTAATTCTTCTTCCTGATGGGAAAATAGAGTGACCTGTGCCTGTCCCAACACCAAGAGCTAGTCTCTCATTGGTTCCCCATCTTCCCGTTCATCCACAGGACAAATTGCAACCTGTATGGAACAGGAGGTTAAAGGTGCTGATGCTCAAATTAGGGAGATTGCTAGTAAGGCGGCTGGAATGGCGAACCCGGGCACAAGGAGATGAGAAATGAGGTGCGTTTTAGAAACCTTTCCCCATCACATGGTGTACCATCTTCTGGGTTTCTCATGCATGTTTTCGATGTAGGAAGATGCCCTTGAACCTGGACATTTGGGACCCATGTGATGGGTACCACGCAGTATTACTTTAAAGGGTCTGCGTTTGCTCACCCAACCTCACCAAACCTCTCAGCCCCAAGAGTGTCCACCCTTATGTCTCATCCAGCTGTGGGTCTAGATATGGTCAATCCAGGTTGCATCACAGCCCCTGATCGCATTGTGTAAGAATTTCTCTCTCTTTCACTGTCTTTGTTTCATGGGTTTTTCAAAGTAATTTATTTTTATAATGGGGTTTAGCTGCTTTTCACGGCTGTGTTTATGCCGCTTTACACCCACTTGACACACTAACAGAGAGATATCAATACATAGGTTTTAAGATTATTACTAGTCAGATATATTCCTGTGCGGTGAATAGGGCGTATTGAGTCCAGTTCTCTGAGCAAGGAGTAGGTCTTGTCTATTACATATTGGGTTTATGGAACGGTATCTGAGCTAATTTGAAACCCTTGGTTTATGTATCACCCCACCTCACCTTTCCCGTTAAGCAGCCATAGTGTGTTTTCTGCATGTGTGACTCTGTTCTGTTTTGTAATTCAGTTCAAGTGTAACGGTTTTTACATTCCCTCTATCAGTGATACCTTATGAGAAGTGTCCTTTTCTGTGTGACTTATTTCACTTAGAATCGTCGTACCTAAATCCACTCATCATGCTGCTACTAGCCTTATGACATTGATTTCATGGCTGAGTGATATTCCATTGTACATAAGGACCACAACTTCTTTATCCATTTTTCTCTTTCCTGGGATATTTAAGGTGGAATGAAGTGGACGTCCTTGTCAACAGAGCATCCCTAAATTTGGGGTGCTTGTGTCTTGCTGATTTTTAATTTTCCCAAGTTATACCCCCATGAGTGGAAGTGCCCTATGCTCTCTAAGCTGTGTTTTTTAGATGTTTCAGGACTCACCGTACACTTCTCCAGAGTGGCTGTTGGCAATTTACATCCCGCCCATCAGTGTAGCAAGGCTCCCATTTCTCCATGGCCTGTCCTGCATTTCTGGTTTTGACAAGTTGTTCAGCATGGCCCTTTTGACCGATGGGTAGCGAGTCTTCTTTGTAGCCCTGATTTGCCTTTCCAGGTTGCTTGGTTGGCCAAAAAGGGCGTATGCGTTTTTTCCTGAATATATTCAGGAAAAAACGCATACGCCCTTTTTGGCCAAGGGCATCATTGTCAACGTTTTGCCGCTTTTCATGTGCTTTAAAGGCGATTCGAATCTACCTCCTGAAATCTGTTTCCTGCAATTCTGCCTTGATTTCAAATCCTCTTCTTTGCCTTCCCTCAATATATTTGTGGACGAGAGTTATCATTTATAACTCTGCAGGTTTGTGAATTGCAGTGCCCAGAACCTCCATTTTACAACTCGCTTTTTTGGGAGCTGGCCGCAAAAGCGCATGATGTATTCACGCCCTGTTCTTGTTCCGGGGGGCAGGCTGAGCCTGTGGTTAATTCTTCTTCCTGATGGGAAAATAGAGTGACCTGTGCCTGTGTCCACACCAAGAGCTAGTCTCTCATTGGTTCCCCGTCTTCCCGTTCATCCTCAGGACAAATTGCAACCTGTACGGAACAGGAGGTTAAAGGTGCTGATGCTCCAAGAAGGGAGATTGCTAGTAAGGCGGCTGGAATGGCGAACCCGGGCACAAGGAGATGAGAAATGAGGTGCGTTTTAGAAACCTTTCCCCATCACATGGTGTACAATCTTCTGGGTTTCTCATGCATGTTTTCGATGTAGGAAGATGCCCTTCAACCTGGAGATTTGGGACCCATCGGACGGGTACCACGCAGTATTACTTTAAAGGGTCTGCGTTTCCTCACCCTACCTCACCAAACCTCTCAGCCCCAAGAGTGTCCACCCTTATGTCTCATCCAGCTGTGGGTCTAGATATGGTCAATCCAGGTTGCATCACAGCCCCTGATCGCATTGTGTAAGAATTTCGCTCTCTTTCACTGTCTTTGTTTCATGGGTTTTTCAAAGTAATTTATTTTTATAATGGGGTTTAGCTGCTTTTCACTGCTGTGTTTATGCCGCTTTACACCCACTTGACACACTAACAGAGAGATATCAATACATAGGTTTTACGATTATTATTAGTCAGATATATTCTTGTGCGGTGAATAGGGCGTGTTGAGTCCAGTTCTCTGAGCAAGGAGTAGGTCTTGTCTATTACATATTGGGTTTATGGAATGGTGTCTGAGCTAATTTGAAACCCTTGTTTTATGTAACACCCCACCTCACCTTTCCCGTTAAGCAGCCATAGTTTGTTTTCTGCATGTGTGCCTCTCTTCTGTTTTGTAATTCAGTTCAAGTGTAACGGTTTTTACATTCCCTCTATCAGTGATACCTTATGAGAAGTGTCCTTTTCTGTGTGACTTATTTCACTTAGAATCGTCGTACCTAAATCCACTCATCATGCTACTACTAGCCTTATGACATTGATTTCATGGCTGAGTGATATTCCATTGTACATAAGGACCACAACTTCTTTATTCATTTTTCTCTTTCCTGGGATATTTAGGGTGGAATGAAGTGGAAGTCCTTGTCACCAGAGCAGCCCTAAAGTTTGGGGTGCTTGTGTCTTGCTGATTTTTCATTTTCCCAATTTATACCCCTATGAGTGGAAGTGCCCTATGCACTCTAAGCTGTGTTTTTTAGGTGTTTCAGGACACACCGTACACTTCTCCAGAGTGGCTGTTGGCAATTTACATCCTGCCCATCAGTGTAGCAAGGCTCCCATTTCTCAATGGCCTGTCCTGCATTTCTGGTTTTGACACGTTTTTTAGCATGGCCCTTTTGACCAATGGGTAGCGAGTCTTCTTTGTAGCGCTGATTTGCCTTTCCAGGTTGCTTGCTTGGCCAAAAAGGGCGTATGCGTTTTTTCCTGAATATATTCAGGAGAAAACGCATACGCCCTTTTTGGCCAAGGGCATCATTGTCAACGTTTTGCCGCTTTTCATGTGCTTTAAAGGCGATTCGAATCTACCTCCTGAAATCTGTTTCCTGCAATTCTGCCTTGATTTCAAATCCTCTTCTTTGCCTTCCCTCAATATATTTGTGGACGAGAGTTATCATTTATAACTCTGCAGGATTGTGAATTGCAGTACCCTGAAGCTCCATTTTACAACTCGCTTGTTTGAGAGCTGGCCGCAAAAGTGCATGATGGTTTCACGCCCTCTTCTGCTTCCGGGGGGCAGGCTGAGCCCGTGGTTAATTCTTCTACCTGATTGTAAAATAGAGTGACATGTGCCTGTCCCAAAACCAAGAGCTAGTCTCTCATTGGTTCCCCGTCTTCCCGTTCATCCTCAGGACAAATTGCAACCTGTACGGAACAGGAGGTTAAAAGTGCTGATCCTTCAAGTAGGGAGATTGCTAGTAAAGCATCTGGAATGGCGAACCCAGGCACAAGGAGATGAGAAATGAGGTGCGTTTTAGAAACCTTTCCCCATCACACGGTGTACCATCTTCTGGGTTTCTCATGCATGTTTTCGATGTAGGAAGATGCCCTTGAACCTGGAGATATGGGACCCATGCGATGGGTACCATGCAGTATTACTTTAAAGGGTCTGCGTTTGCTCACCCAACCTCACCAAACCTCTCAGCCCCAAGAGTGTCCACCCTTATGTCTCATCCAGCTGTGGGTCTAGATATGGTCAATCCAGGTTGCATCACAGCCCGTGAACGCATTGTGTAAGAATTTCTATCTCTTTCACTGTCTTTGTTTCATGGGTTTTTCAAAGTAATTTATTTTTATAATGGGGTTTAGCTGCTTTTCACTGCTGTGTTTATGCCGCTTTACACCCACTTGACACACTAACAGAGAGATATCAATACATAGGTTTTAAGATTATTACTAGTCAGATATATTCTTGTGCGGTGAATAGGGCGTGTTGAGTCCAGTTCTCTGAGCAAGGAGTAGGTCTTGTCTATTACATATTGGGTTTATGGAACGGTATCTGAGCTAATTTGAAACCCTTGTTTTATGTATCACCCCACCTCACCTTTCCCGTTAAGCAGCCATAGTGTGTTTTCTGCATGTGTGACTCTGTTCTGTTTTGTAATTCAGTTCAAGTGTAACGGTTTTTACATTCCCTCTATCAGTGATACCTTATGAGAAGTGTCCTTTTCTGTGTGACTTATTTCACTTAGAGTCGTCGTACCTAAATCCACTCATCATGCTGCTACTAGCCTTATGACATTGATTTCATGGCTGAGTGATATTCCATTGTACATAAGGACCACAACTTCTTTATCCATTTTTCTCTTTCCTGGGATATTGAAGGTGGAATGAAGTGGAGGTCCTTGTCAACAGAGCAGCCCTAAACTTTGGGGTGCTTGTGTCTTGCTGATTTTTCATTTTCCCAATTTATACCCCCATGAGTGGAAGTGCCCTATGCTCTCTAAGCTGTGTTTTTTAGATGTTTCAGGACACACCGTACTCTTCTCCAGAGTGGCTGTTGGCAATTAACATCCGGCCCATCAGTGTAGCAAGGCTCCCATTTCTCCATGGCCTGTCCTGCATTTCTGGTTTTGACACTTTTTTCAGCATGGCCCTTTTAACCGATGGGAAGCGAGACTTCTTTGTAGCGCTGATTTGCCTTTCCAGGTTGCTTGGTTGGCCAAAAAGGGCGTATGCGTTTTTTCCTGAATATATTCAGGAAAAAACGCATACGCCCTTTTTGGCCAAGGGCATCATTGTCAACGTTTTTCCGCTTTTCATGTGCTTTAAAGGCGATTCGAATCTACCTCCTGAAATCTGTTTCCTGCAATTCTGCCTTGATTTCAAATCCTCTTCTTTGCCTTCCCTCAATATATTTGTGGACGAGAGTTATCATTTATAAGTCTGCAGGTTTGTGAATTGCAGTGCCCTGAACCTCCATTTTACAACTCGATTTTTAGGAGATGGCCGCAAAAGCGCAGGATGGCTTCTGGCCCTGTTCTTGATCCGGGGGGCAGGCTGAGCCTGTGGTTAATTCTTTTTCCTGATGGGAAAATAGAGTGACCTGTGCCTGTCCCAACACCAAGAGCTAGTCTCTCATTGGTTCCACGTCTTCCCGTTCATCCTCAGGACAAATTGCAACCTGTACGGAACAGGAGGTTAAAGGTGCTGATGCTCCAAGTAGGGAGATTGCTAGTAAAGCGGCTGGAATAGCGAACCCGGGCACAAGGAGATGAGAAATGAGGTGCGTTTTAGAAACCTTTCCCCATCACACGGTGTACCATCTTCTGGGTTTCTCATGCATGTTTTCGATGTAGGAAGATGCCCTTGAACCTGGAGATTTGTGACCCATGCGATGGGTACCATGCAGTATTACTTTAAAGGGTCTGCGTTTGCTCACCCAACCTCACCAAACCTCTCAGCCCCAAGAGTGTCCACCCTTATGTCTCATCCAGCTGTGGGTCTAGATATGGTCAATCCAGGTTGCATCACAGCCCCTGAACGCATTGTGTAAGAATTTCTCTCTCTTTCACTGTCTTTGTTTCATGGGTTTTTCAAAGTAATTTATTTTTATAATGGGGTTTAGCTGCTTTTCACTGCTGTGTTTATGCCGCTTTACACCCACTTGACACACTAACAGAGAGATATGAATACATAGGTTTTAAGATTATTACTAGTCAGATATATTCTTGTGCGGTGAATAGGGCGTGTTGAGTCCAGTTCTCTGAGCAAGGAGTAGGTCTTGTCTATTACATATTGGGTTTATGGAACGGTATCTGAGCTAATTTGAAACCCTTGTTTTATGTATCACCCCACCTCACCTTTCCCGTTAAGCAGCCATAGTGTGTTTTCTGCATGTGTGACTCTGTTCTGTTTTGTAATTCAGTTCAAGTGTAACGGTTTTTACATTCCCTCTATCAGTGATACCTTATGAGAAGTGTCCTTTTCTGTGTGACTTATTTCACTTAGAATCGTCGTACCTAAATCCACTCATCATGCTGCTACTAGCCTTAGGACATTGATTTCATGGCTGAGTGATATTTCATTGTACATAAGGACGACAACTTCTTTATCCATTTTTCTCTTTCCAGGGATATTTAAGGTGGAATGAAGTGGCGGTCCTTGTCAACAGAGCAGCCCTAAACTTTGGGGTGCTTGTGTCTTGCTGATTTTTCATTTTCCCAATTTATACCCCTATGAGTGGAAGTGCCCTATGCACTCTAAGCTGTGTTTTTTAGGTGTTTCAGGACACACCGTACACTTCTCCAGAGTGGCTGTTGGCAATTTACATCCTGCCCATCAGTGTAGCAAGGCTCCCATTTCTCAATGGCCTGTCCTGCATTTCTGGTTTTGACACGTTTTTTAGCATGGCCCTTTTGACCAATGGGTAGCGAGTCTTCTTTGTAGCGCTGATTTGCCTTTCCAGGTTGCTTGCTTGGCCAAAAAGGGCGTATGCGTTTTTTCCTGAATATATTCAGGAGAAAACGCATACGCCCTTTTTGGCCAAGGGCATCATTGTCAACGTTTTGCCGCTTTTCATGTGCTTTAAAGGCGATTCGAATCTACCTCCTGAAATCTGTTTCCTGCAATTCTGCCTTGATTTCAAATCCTCTTCTTTGCCTTCCCTCAATATATTTGTGGACGAGAGTTATCATTTATAACTCTGCAGGATTGTGAATTGCAGTACCCTGAAGCTCCATTTTACAACTCGCTTGTTTGAGAGCTGGCCGCAAAAGTGCATGATGGTTTCACGCCCTCTTCTGCTTCCGGGGGGCAGGCTGAGCCCGTGGTTAATTCTTCTACCTGATTGTAAAATAGAGTGACATGTGCCTGTCCCAAAACCAAGAGCTAGTCTCTCATTGGTTCCCCGTCTTCCCGTTCATCCTCAGGACAAATTGCAACCTGTACGGAACAGGAGGTTAAAAGTGCTGATCCTTCAAGTAGGGAGATTGCTAGTAAAGCATCTGGAATGGCGAACCCAGGCACAAGGAGATGAGAAATGAGGTGCGTTTTAGAAACCTTTCCCCATCACACGGTGTACCATCTTCTGGGTTTCTCATGCATGTTTTCGATGTAGGAAGATGCCCTTGAACCTGGAGATATGGGACCCATGCGATGGGTACCATGCAGTATTACTTTAAAGGGTCTGCGTTTGCTCACCCAACCTCACCAAACCTCTCAGCCCCAAGAGTGTCCACCCTTATGTCTCATCCAGCTGTGGGTCTAGATATGGTCAATCCAGGTTGCATCACAGCCCGTGAACGCATTGTGTAAGAATTTCTATCTCTTTCACTGTCTTTGTTTCATGGGTTTTTCAAAGTAATTTATTTTTATAATGGGGTTTAGCTGCTTTTCACTGCTGTGTTTATGCCGCTTTACACCCACTTGACACACTAACAGAGAGATATCAATACATAGGTTTTAAGATTATTACTAGTCAGATATATTCTTGTGCGGTGAATAGGGCGTGTTGAGTCCAGTTCTCTGAGCAAGGAGTAGGTCTTGTCTATTACATATTGGGTTTATGGAACGGTATCTGAGCTAATTTGAAACCCTTGTTTTATGTATCACCCCACCTCACCTTTCCCGTTAAGCAGCCATAGTGTGTTTTCTGCATGTGTGACTCTGTTCTGTTTTGTAATTCAGTTCAAGTGTAACGGTTTTTACATTCCCTCTATCAGTGATACCTTATGAGAAGTGTCCTTTTCTGTGTGACTTATTTCACTTAGAGTCGTTGTACCTAAATCCACTCATCATGCTGCTACTAGCCTTATGACATTGATTTCACGGCTGAGTGATATTCCATTGTACATAAGGACCACAACTTCTTTATCCATTTTTCTCTTTCCTGGGATATTTAAGGTGGAATGAAGTGGAGGTCCTTGTCAACAGAGCAGCCCTAAACTTTGGGGTGCTTGTGTCTTGCTGATTTTTCATTTTCCCAATTTATACCCCCATGAGTGGAAGTGCCCTATGCTCTCTAAGCTGTGTTTTTTAGGTGTTTCAGGACACACCGTACACTTCTCCAGAGTGGCTGTTGGCAATTTACATCCCGCCCATCAGTGTAGCAAGGCTCCCATTTCTCCATGGCCTGTCCTACATTTCTGGTTTTGACACTTTTTTCAGCATGGCCCTTTTGACCGATGGGAAGCGAGACTTCTTTGTAGCGCTGATTTGCCTTTCCAGGTTGCTTGGTTGGCCAAAAAGGGCGTATGCGTTTTTTACTGAAGAAACGCATACGCCCTTTTTGGCCAAGGGCATCATTGTCGACGTTTTGCCGCTTTTCATGTGCTTTAAAGGCGATTCGAATCTACCTCCTGAAATCTGTTTCCTGCAATTCTGCCTTGATTTCAAATCCTCTTCTTTGCCTTCCCTCAATATATTTGTGGATGAGAGTTATCATTTATAAGTCTGCAGGTTTGGAAATTGCAGTGCCCTGAACCTCCATTTTACAACTCGCTTTTTAGGGAGCTGGCCGCAAAAGCGCAGGATGGCTTCAGGCCCTGTTCTGGTTCCGGGGGGCAGGCTGAGCCTGTGGTTAATTTTTCTTCCTGATGGGAAAATATAGTGACCTGTGCCTGTCCCAACACCAAGAGCTAGTCTTTCATTGGTTCCACGTATTCCCGTTCATCCTCAGTACAAATTGCAACCTGTACGGAACAGGAGGTTAAAGGTGCTGATGCTCCAAGGAGGGAGATTGCTAGTAAAGTGGCTGGAATGGCGACCCGGGCACAAGCAGATGAGAAATGAGGTACGTTTTAGAAAGCTTTCCCCATCACACGGTGTACCATCTTCTGGGTATCTCATGCATGTTTTCGATGTAGGAAGATGCCCTTGAACCTGGAGATTTGGGACCCATGCGATGGGTACCATGCAGTATTACTTTAAAGGGTCTGCGTTTGCTCACCCAACCTCACCAAACCTCTCAGCCGCAACAGTGTCCACCCTTATGTCTCATCCAGCTGTGGGTCTAGATATGGTCAATCCAGGTTGCATCACAGCCCCTGAACGCATTGTGTAAGAATTTCGCTCTCTTTCACTGTCTTTGTTTCATGGGTTTTTCAATGTAATTTATTTTTATAATGGGGTTTAGCTGCTTTTCACTGCTGTGTTTATGCTGCTTTACACCCACTTGACACACTAACAGAGAGATATCAATACATAGCTTTTAAGATTATTACTATTCAGATATATTCTTGTGCGGTGAATAGGGCGTGTTGAGTCCAGTTCTCTGAGCAAGGAGTAGGTCTTGTCTATTACATATTGGGTTTATGGAACGGTATCTGAGCTAATTTGAAACCCTTGTTTTATGTAACACCCCACCTCACCTTTCCCGTTAAGCAGCCATAGTGTGTTTTCTGCATGTGTGACTCTGTTCTGTTTTGTAATTCAGTTCAAGTGTAACGGTTTTTACATTCCCTCTATAAGTGATACCTTCTGAGAAGTGTCCTTTTCTGTGTGACTTATTTCACTTAGAGTCGTCGTACCTAAATCCACTCATCATCCTGCTACTAGCCTTATGACATTGATTTCACGGCTGAGTGATATTCCATTGTACATAAGGACCACAACTTCTTTATCCATTTTTCTCTTTCCTGGGATATTGAAGGTGGAATGAAGTGGAGGTCCTTGTCAACAGAGCAGCCCTAAACTTTGGGGTGCTTGTGTCTTGCTGATTTTTCATTTTCCCAATTTATACCCCCATGAGTGGAAGTGCCCTATGCTCTCTAAGCTTTGCTTTTTAGACGTTTCAGGACTCACCGTACACTTCTCCAGAGTGGCTGTTGACAATTTACATCCCGCCCATCAGTGTAGCAAGGCTCCCATTTCTCCATGGCCTGTCCTGCATTTTTGGTTTTGAGACTTTTTTCAGCATGGCCCTTTTGACCGATGGGAAGCGAGACATCATTGTAGCGCTGATTTGCCTTTCCAGGTTGCTTGGTTGGCCAAAAAGGGCGTATGCGTTTTTTCCTGAATATATTCAGGAAAAAACGCATACGCCCTTTTTGGCCAAGGGCATCATTGTCAACGTTTTGCCGCTTTTCATGTGCTTTAAAGGAGCTTCGAATCTACCTCCTGAAATCTGTTTCCTGCAATTCTGCCTTGATTTCAAATCCTCTTCTTTGCCTTCCCTCAATATATTTGTGGACGAGAGTTATCATTTATAACTCTGCAGGTTTGTGAATTGCAGTGCCCTGAACCTCCATTTTACAACTCGCTTTTTAGGGAGCTGGCCGCAAAAGCGCAGGATGCCTTCAGGCCCTGTTCTGGTTCCGGGGGCAGGCTGAGCCTGTGGTTAATTCTCCTTCCTGATGGGAAAATAGAGTGACCTGTGCCTGTCCCAACACCAAGAGCTAGTCTCTCATTGGTTCCACGTCTTCCAGTTCATCCTCAGGACAAATTGCAACCTGTACGGAACAGGAGGTTAAAGGTGCTGATGCTCCAAGTAGGGAGATTGCTAGTAGAGTGGCTGGAATGGCGAACCCGGGCACAAGGAGATGAGAAATGAGGTGCGTTTTAGAAACCTTTCCCCATCACACGGTGTACCATCTTCTGGGTTTCTCATGCATGTTTTCGATGTTGGAAGATGCCCTTGAAGCTGGAGATTTGGGATCCATGCGATGGGTACCACGCAGTATTCCTTTAAAGGGTCTGCGTTTGCTCACCCAACCTCACCAAACCTCTCAGCCCCAAGAGTGTCCACCCTTATGTCTCATCCAGCTGTGGGTCTAGATATGGTCAATCCAGGTTGCATCACAGCCCCTGAACTCATTGTGTAAGAATTTCTATCTCTTTCACTGTCGTTGTTTCATGGGTTTTTCAAAGTAATTTATTTTCATAATGGGGTTTAGCTGCTTTTCACGGCTGTGTTTATGCCGCTTTCCACCCACTTGACACACTAACAGAGAGATATCAATACATAGGCTGTAAGATTATTACTAGTCAGATATATTCTTGTGCGGTGAATAGGGCGTGTTGAGTCCAGTTCCCTGAGCAAGGAGTAGGTCTTGTCTATTACATATTGGTTTTATGGAACGGTATCTGAGCTAATTTGAAACCCTTGTTTTATGTATCACCCCACCTCACCTTTCCCGTTAAGCAGCCATAGTGTGTTTTCTGCATGTGTGACTCTGTTCTGTTTTGTAATTCAGGTCAAGTGTAACGGTTTTTACATTCCCTCTATCAGTGATACCTTAGGAGAAGTGTCCTTTTCTGTGTGACTTATTTCACTTAGAATCGTCGTACCTAAATCCACTCATCATGCTGCTACTAACATTATGACATTGATTTCATGGCTGAGTGATATTCCATTGTACATAAGGACCACAACTTCTTTATCCATTTTTCTCTTTCCTGGGATATTGAAGGTGGAATGAAGTGGAGGTCCTTGTCAACAGAGCAGCCCTAAACTTTGGGGTGCTTGTGTCTTGCTGATTTTTCATTTTCCCAATTTATACCCCCATGAGTGGAAGTGCCCTATGCTCTCTAAGCTGTGTTTTTTAGGTGTTTCAGGACACACCGTACACTTCTCCAGAGTGGCTGTTGGCAATTTACATCCCGCCCATCAGTGTAGCAAGGCTCCCATTTCTCCATGGCCTGTCCTGCATTTCTGGTTTTGACACGTTTTTCAGCATGGCCCTTTTGACCGATGGGAAGCGAGACTTCTCTGTAGCGCTGATTTGCCTTTCCAGGTTGCTTGGTTGGCCAAAAAGGGCGTATGCGTTTTTTCCTGAATATATTCAGGAAAAAACGCATACGCCCTTTTTGGCCAAGGGCATCATTGTCAACGTTTTGCCACTTTTCATGTGCTTTAAAGGCGATTCGAATCTACCTCCTGAAATCTGTTTCCTGCAATTCTGCCTTGATTTCAAATCCTCTTCTTTGCCTTCCCTCAATATATTTGTGGATGAGAGTTATCATTTATAACTCTGCAGGTTTGTGAATTGCAGTGCCCTGAGGCTCCATTTTACAACTCGCTTTTTTGGGAGCTGGCCGCAAAAGCGCATGATGGTTTCTCGCCCTGTTCTGGTTCCGGGGGGCAGGCTGAGCCTGTGGTTAATTCTTCTTCCTGATGGGAAAATAGAGTGACCTGTGCCTGTGTCCACACCAAGTGCTAGTCTCTCATTGGTTCCCCATCTTCCCGTTCATCCTCAGGACAAATTGCAACCTGTACGGAACAGGAGGTTAAAGGTGCTGATGCTCCAAGTAGGGAGATTGCTAGTAAAGCGGCTGGAATGGCGAACCCAGGCACAAGGAGATGAGAAATGAGGTGCGTTTTAGAAACCTTTCCCCATCACACGGATGTACCATCGTCTGGGTTGCTCATGCATGTTTTTGATGTAGGAGGATGCCCTTGAACCTGGAGATTTGGGACCCATGGGACGGATACCACGCAGTATTACTTTAAAGGGTCTGCGTTTGCACACCCAACCTCACCAAACCTCTCAGCCCCAAGAGTGTCCACCCTTATGTCTCATCCAGCTGTGGGTCTAGATATGGTCAATCCAGGTTGCATCACAGCCCCTGAACGCATTGTGTAAGAATTTCTCTCTCTTTCACTGTCTTTGTTTCATGGGTTTTTCAAAGTAATTAATTTTTATAATGGGGTTTAGCTGCTTTTCACTGCTGTGTTTATGCCGCTTTACACCCACTTGACACACTAACAGAGAGATATCAATACATAGGTTTTAAGATTATTACTAGTCACATATATTCTTGTGCTGTGAATAGGGCGTGTTGAGTCCAGTTCTCTGAGCAAGGAGTAGGTCTTGTCTATTACATATTGGGTTTATCGAACGGTATCTGAGCTAATTTGATACCCTTGTTTTATGTATCACCCCACCTCACCTTTCCCGTTAAGCAGCCATAGTGTGTTTTCTGCATGTGTGACTCTGTTCTGTTTTGTAATTCAGTTCAAGTGTAACGGTTTTTACATTCCCTCCATAAGTGATACCTTATGAGAAGTGTCCTTTTCTGTGTGACTTATTTCACTTAGAATCGTCGTACCTAAATCCACTCATCATGCTGCTACTAACATTATGACATTGATTTCCTGGCTGAGTGATATTCCATTGTACATACGGACCACAACTTCTTTATTCATTTTTCTCTTTCCTGGGATATTTAAGGTGGAATGAAGTGGAGGTCCTTGTCAACAGAGCAGCCCTCAACATTGGGGTGCTTGTGTCTTGCTGATTTTTAATTTTCCCAATTTATACCCCCATGAGTGGAAGTGCCCTATGCTCTCTAAGCTGTGTTTTTCAGATGTTTCAGGACACACCGTGCACTTCTCCAGAGTGGCTGTTGGCAATTTACATCCCGCCCATCAGTGTAGCAAGGCTCCCATTTCTTCATGGCCTGTCCTGCATTTCTGGTTTTGACACTTTTTTCAGCATGGCCCTTTTGACCGATGGGAAGCGAGACTTCTCTGTAGCGCTGATTTGCCTTTCCAGGTTGCTTGGTTGGCCAAAAAGGGCGTATGCGTTTTTTCCTGAATATATTCAGGAAAAAACGCATACGCCCTTTTTGGCCAAGGGCATCATTGTCAACGTTTTGCCGCTTTTCATGTGCTTTAAAGGCGATTCGTATCTACCTCCTGAAATCTGTTTCGTGCAATTCTGCCTTGATTTCAAATCCTCTTCTTTGCCTTCCCTCAATATATTTGTGGACGAGAGTTATCATTTATAACTCTGCAGGTTTGTGAATTGCAGTGCCCTGAACCTCCATTTTACAACTCGCTTTTTTGGGAGCTGGCCGCAAAAGCGCAGGATGGCTTCAGGCCCTGTTCTGGTTCCGGGGGGCAGGCTGAGCCTGTGGTTAATTCTTCTTCCTGATGGGAAAATAGAGTGACCTGTGCCTGTCCCAACACCAAGAGCTAGTCTCTCGTTGGTTCCCCGTCTTCCCGTTCATCCTCAGGACAAATTGCAACCTGTACAGAACAGGAGGTTAAAGGTGCTGATGCTCCAAGTAGGGAGATTGCTAATAAAGTGGCTGGAATGGCGAACCCGGGCACAAGGAGATGAGAAATGAGGTGCGTTTTAGAAACCTTTCCCCATCACACGGTGTACCATCTTCTGGGTTTCTCATGCATGTTTTCGATGTAGGAAGATGCCCTTGAAGCTGGAGATTTGGGACCCATGCGATGGGTACCACGCAGTATTCCTTTAAAGGGTCTGCGTTTGCTCACCCAACCTCACCAAACCTCTCAGCCCCAAGAATGTCCACCCTTATGTCTCATCCAGCTGTGGGTCTGGATATGGTCAATCCAGGTTGCATCACAGCCCCTGAACTCATTGTGTAAGAATTTCTATCTCTTTCACTGTCGTTGTTTCATGGGTTTTTCAAAGTAATTTATTTTCATAATGGGGTTTAGCTTCTTTTCACGGGTGTGTTTATGCCGCTTTCCACCCACTTGACACACTAACAGAGAGATATCAGTACATAGGCTTTAAGATTATTACTAGTCAGATATATTCTTGTGCGGTGAATAGGGCGTGTTGAGTCCAGTTCTCTGAGCAAGGAGTAGGTGTTGTCTACTACATATTGGGTTTATGGAACGGTATCTGAGCTAATTTGATACCCTTGTTTTATGTATCACCCCACCTCACCTTTCCCGTTAAGCAGCCATAGTGTGTTTTCTGCATGTGTGACTCTGTTCTGTTTTGTAATTCAGTTCAAGTGTAACGGTTTTTACATTCCCTCTATCAGTGATACCTTATGAGAAGTGTCCTTTTCTGTGTGACTTATTTCACTTAGAATCGTCGTACCTAAATCCACTCATCATGCTGCTACTAACATTATGACATTGATTTCATGGCTGAATGATATTCCATTGTACATAAGGACCACAACTTCTTTATCCATTTTTCTCTTTCCTGGGATATTTAAGGTGGAATGAAGTGGAGGTCCTTGTCAACAGAGCAGCCCTCAACTTTGGGGTGCTTGTGTCTTGCTGATTTTTCATTTTCCCAATTTATACCCCCATGAGTGGAAGTGCCCTATGCTCTCTAAGCTGTGTTTTTCAGATGTTTCAGGACACACCGTGCACTTCTCCAGAGTGGCTGTTGGCAATTTACATCCCGCCCATCAGTGTAGCAAGGCTCCCATTTCTCCATGGCCTGTCCTGCATTTCTGGTTTTGACACTTTTTTCAGCATGGCCCTTTTGACCGATGGGAAGCGAGACTTCTCTGTAGCGCTGATTTGCCTTTCCAGGTTGCTTGGTTGGCCAAAAAGGGCGTATGCGTTTTTTCCTGAATATATTCAGGAAAAAACGCATACGCCCTTTTTGGCCAAGGGCATCATTGTCAACGTTTTGCCGCTTTTCATGTGCTTTAAAGGCGATTCGTATCTACCTCCTGAAATCTGTTTCGTGCAATTCTGCCTTGATTTCAAATCCTCTTCTTTGCCTTCCCTCAATATATTTGTGGACGAGAGTTATCATTTATAACTCTGCAGGTTTGTGAATTGCAGTGCCCTGAACCTCCATTTTACAACTCGCTTTTTTGGGAGCTGGCCGCAAAAGTGCAGGATGGCTTCAGGCCCTGTTCTGGTTCCGGGGGGCAGGCTGAGCCTGTGGTTAATTCTTCTTCCTGATGGGAAAATAGAGTGACCTGTGCCTGTCCCGACACCAAGAGCTAGTCTCTCGTTGGTTCCCCGTCTTCCCGTTCATCCTCAGGACAAATTGCAACCTGTACGGAACAGGAGGTTAAAGGTGCTGATGCTCCAAGTAGGGAGATTGCTAGTAAAGGGGCTGGAATGGCGAACCCGGGCACAAGGAGATGAGAAATGAGGTGCGTTTTAGAAACCTTTCCCCATCACACGGTGTACCATCTTCTGGGTTTCTCATGCATGTTTTCGATGTAGGAAGATGCCCTTGAAGCTGGAGATTTGGGACCCATGCGATGGGTACCACGCAGTATTCCTTTAAAGGGTCTGCGTTTGCTCACCCAACCTCACCAAACCTCTCAGCCCCAAGAGTGTCCACCCTTATGTCTCATCCAGCTGTGGGTCTAGATATGGTCAATCCAGGTTGCATCACAGCCCCTGAACTCATTGTGTAAGAATTTCTATCTCTTTCACTGTCGTTGTTTCATGGGTTTTTCAAAGTAATTTATTTTCATAATGGGGTTTAGCTGCTTTTCACGGCTGTGTTTATGCCGCTTTCCACCCACTTGACACACTAACAGAGAGATATCAATACATAGGCTTTAAGATTATTACTAGTCAGATATATTCTTGTGCGGTGAATAGGGCGTGTTGAGTCCAGTTCTCTGAGCAAGGAGTAGGTCTTGTCTACTACATATTGGGTTTATGGAACGGTATCTGAGCTAATTTGATACCCTTGTTTTATGTATCACCCCACCTCACCTTTCCCGTTAAGCAGCCATAGTGTGTTTTCTGCATGTGTGACTCTGTTCTGTTTTGTAATTCAGTTCAAGTGTAACGGTTTTTACATTCCCTCTATCAGTGATACCTTAGGAGAAGTGTCCTTTTCTGTGTGACTTATTTCACTTAGAATCGTCGTACCTAAATCCACTCATCATGCTGCTACTAACATTATGACATTGATTTCATGGCTGAGTGATATTCCATTGTACATAAGGACCACAACTTCTTTATCCATTTTTCTCTTTCCTGGGATACTTAAGGTGGAATGAAGTGGAGGTCCTTGTCAACAGAGCAGCCCTCAACTTTGGGGTGCTTGTGTCTTGCTGATTTTTCATTTTCCCAATTTATACCCCCATGAGTGGAAGTGCCCTATGCTCTCTAAGCTGTGTTTTTCAGATGTTTCAGGACACACCGTACACTTCTCCAGAGTGGCTGTAGGCAATTTACATCCCGCCCATCAGTGTAGCAAGGCTCCCATTTCTCCATGGCCTGTCCTGCATTTCTGGTTTTGACACTTTTTTCAGCATGGCCCTTTTGACCGATGGGAAGCGAGACTTCTCTGTAGCGCTGATTTGCCTTTCCAGGTTGCTTGGTTGGCCAAAAAGGGCGTATGCGTTTTTTCCTGAATATATTCAGGAAAAAACGCATACGCCCTTTTTGGCCAAGGGCATCATTGTCAACGTTTTGCCGCTTTTCATGTGCTTTAAAGGTGATTCGTTTCTACCTCCTGAAATCTGTTTCGTGCAATTCTGCCTTGATTTCAAATCCTCTTCTTTGCCTTCCCTCAATATATTTGTGGACGAGAGTTATCATTTATAACGCTGCAGGTTTGTGAATTGCAGTGCCCTGAACCTCCATTTTACAACTCGCTTTTTTGGGAGCTGGCCGCAAAAGCGCAGGATGGCTTCATGCCCTGTTCTGGTTCCGGGGGGCAGGCTGAGCCTGTGGTTAATTCTTCTTCCTGATGCGAAAATAGAGTGACCTGTGCCTGTCCCGACACCAAGAGCTAGTCTCTCGTTGGTTCCCCGTCTTCCCGTTCATCCTCAGGACAAATTGCAACCTGTACGGAACAGGAGGTTAAAGGTGCTGATGCTCCAAGTAGGGAGATTGCTAGTAAAGCGGCTGGAATGGCGAACCCGGGCACAAGGAGATGAGAAATGAGGTGCGTTTTAGAAACCTTTCCCCATCACACGGTGTACCATCTTCTGGGTTTCTCATGCATGTTTTCGATGTAGGAAGATGCCCTTGAACCTGGAGATTTGGGACCCATGGGACGGGTACCACGCAGTATTACTTTAAAGGGTCTGCGTTTGCTCACCCAACCTCACCAAACCTCTCAGCCCCAAGAGTGTCCACCGTTATGTCTCACCCAGTTGTGGGTCTAGATATGGTCAATCCAGGTTGCATCACAGCCCCTGAACGCATTGTGTAAGAATTTCTCTCTCTTTCACTGTCTTTGTTTCATGGGTTTTTCAAAGTAATTTATTTTTATAATGCGCTTTAGCTGCTTTTCACTGCTGTGTTTATGCCGCTTTACACCCACTTGACACACTAACAGAGAGATATCAATACATAGGTTTTAAGATTATTCCTAGTCAGATATATTCTTGTGCGGTGAATAGGGCGTGTTGAGTCCTGTTCTCTGAGCAAGGAGTAGGTCTTGTCTATTACATATTGGGTTTATGGAACGGTATCTGAGCTAATTTGAAACCCTTGTTTTATGTATCACCCCACCTCACCTTTCCCGTTAAGCAGCCATAGTGTGTTTTCTGCATGTGTGACTCTGTTCTGTTTTGTAATTCAGTTCAAGTGTAATGGTTTTTACATTCCCTCTATAAGTGATACCTTATGAGAAGTGTCCTTTTCTGTGTGACTTATTTCACTTAGAATCGTCGTACCTAAATCCACTCATCATGCTGCTACTAGTCTTATGACATTGATTTCATGGCTGAGTGATATTCCATTGTACATAAGGACCACAACTTCTTTATCCATTTTCCTCTTTCCTGGGATATTGAAGGTGGAATGAAGTGGAGGTCCTTGTCAACAGAGCAGCCCTAAACTTTGGGGTGCTTATGTCTTGCTGATTTTTAATTTTCCCAATTTATAACCCCATGAGTGGAAGTACCGTATGCTCTCTAAGCTGTGTTTTGCAAGTGTTTCAGGACACAACGTACACTTCTCCAGAGTGGCTGTTGGCAATTTACATCCCGCACATCTGTGTAGCAAGGCTCCCATTTCTCCATGGCCTGTCCTGCATTTCTGGTTTTGACACGTTTTTCAGCATGGCCCTTTTGACCGATGGGTAGCGAGTCTTCTTTGTAGCCCTGATTTGCCTTTCCAGGTTGCTTGGTTGGCCAAAAAGGGCGTATGCGTTTTTTCCTGAATATATTCAGGAAAAAACGCATACGCCCTTTTTGGCCAAGGGCATCATTGTCAACGTTTTGCCTCTTTTCATGTGCTTTAAAGGCGATTCGAATCTACCTCCTGAAATCTGTTTCCTGCAATTCTGCCTTGATTTCAAATACTCTTCTTTGCCTTCCCTCAATATATTTGTGGACGAGAGTTATCATTTATAACTCTGCAGGTTTGTGAATTGCAGTGCCCTGAAGCTCCATTTTACAACTCGCTCTTTTGGGAGCTGGCCACAGAAGCTCAGGATGGCTTCAGGCCCTGTTCTGGTTCCAGGGGGCAGGCTGAGCCTGTGGTTAATTCTTCTTCCTGATTGGAAAATAGAGTGACCTGTGCCTGTGTCCACACTAACAGCTAGTCTCTCATTGGTTCCCCGTCTTCCCGTTCATCCTCAGGACAAATTGCAACCTGTACGGAACAGGAGGTTAAAGGTGCTGATGCTCCAAGTAGGGAGATTGCTTATAAAGTGGCTGGAATGGCGAACCCGGGCACAAGGAGGTGAGAAATGAGGTGCGTTTTAGAAACCTTTCCCCATCACACGGTGTACCATCTTCTGGGTTTCTCATGCATGTTTTCGATGAAGGAAGATGCCCTTGATCCTGGAGATTTGGGACCCATGGATTGGGTTCCACACAGTATTACTTTAAAGGGTCTGCGTTTGCACACCCAACCTCACCAAACCTCTCAGCCCCAAGAGTGTCCACCCTTATGTCTCATCCAGCTGTGGGTCTAGATATGGTCAATCCAGGTTGCATCACAGCCCCTGAACGCATTGTGTAAGAATTTCTCTCTCTTTCACTGTCTTTGTTTCATGGGTTTTTTAAAGTAATTTATTTTTATAATGGGGTTTAGCTGCTTTTCACTGCTGTGTTTATGCCGCTTTACACCCACTTGACACACTAACAGAGAGATATCAATACATAGGTTTTAAGCTTATTACTAGTCAGATAGATTCTTGTGCGGTGAATAGGGCATGTTGAGTCCAGTTCTCTGAGCAAGGAGTAGGTCTTGTCTATTACATATTGGGTTTATGGAACGGTATCTGAGCTAATTTGAAACCCTTGTTTTATGTATCACCCCACCTCACCTTTCCCGTTAAGCAGCCATAGTGTGTTTTCTGCATGTGTGACTCTGTTCTGTTTTGTAATTCAGTTCAAGTGTAACGGTTTTTACATTCCCTCTATCAGTGATACCTTATGAGAAGTGTCCTTTTCTGTGTGACTTATTTCACTTAGAATCGTCGTACCTAAATCCACTCATCATGCTTCTACTAGCCTTATGACATTGATTTCATGGCTGAGTGATATTCCATTGTACATAAGGACCACAACTTCTTTATCCATTTTTCTCTTTCCTGGGATATTTAAGGTGGAATGAAGTGGAGGTCCTTGTCAACAGAGCAGCCCTAAACTTTGGGGTGCTTGTGTCTTGCTGATTTTTCATTTTCCCAATTTATACCCCCATGAGTGGAAGTGCCCTATGCTCTCTAAGCTGTGTTTTTTAGGTGTTTCAGGACACACCGTACACTTCTCCAGAGTGGCTGTTGGCAATTTACATCCCGCCCATCAGTGTAGCAAGGCTCCCATTTCTCCATGGCCTGTCCTGCATTTCTGGTTTTGACACGTTTTTCAGCATGGCCCTTTTGACCGATGGGTAGCGAGTCTTCTTTGTAGGCCTGATTTGCCTTTCCAGGTTGCTTGGTTGGCCAAAAAGGGCGTATGCGTTTTTTCCTGAATATATTCAGGAAAAAACGCATACGCCCTTTTTGGCCAAGGGCATCATTGTCAACGTTTTGCCACTTTTCATGTGCTTTAAAGGCGATTCGAATCTACCTCCTGAAATCTGTTTCCTGCAATTCTGCCTTGATTTCAAATCCTCTTCTTTGCCTTCCCTCAATATATTTGTGGATGAGAGTTATCATTTATAACTCTGCAGTTTTGTGAATTGCAGTGCCCTGAGGCTCCATTTTACAACTCGCTTTTTTGGGAGCTGGCCGCAAAAGCGCATGATGGTTTCTCGCCCTGTTCTGGTTCCGGGGGGCAGGCTGAGCCTGTGGTTAATTCTTCTTCCTGATGGGAAAATAGAGTGACCTGTGCCTGTGTCCACACCAAGAGCTAGTCTCTCATTGGTTCCCCATCTTCCCGTTCATCCTCAGGACAAATTGCAACCTGTACGGAACAGGAGGTTAAAGGTGCTGATGCTCCAAGTAGGGAGATTGCTAGTAAAGCGGCTGGAATGGCGAACCCAGGCACAAGGAGATGAGAAATGAGGTGCGTTTTAGAAACCTTTCCCCATCACACGGATGTACCATCGTCTGGGTTGCTCATGCATGTTTTTGATGTAGGAGGATGCCCTTGAACCTGGAGATTTGGGACCCATGGGACGGATACCACGCAGTATTACTTTAAAGGGTCTGCGTTTGCTCACCCAACCTCACCAAACCTCTCAGCCCCAAGAGTGTCCACCCTTATGTCTCATCCAGCTGTGGGTCTAGATATGGTCAATCCAGGTTGCATCACAGCCCCTGAACGCATTGTGTAAGAATTTCTCTCTTTTTCACTGTCTTTGTTTCATGGGTTTTTCAAAGTAATTAATTTTTATAATGGGGTTTAGCTGCTTTTCACTGCTGTGTTTATGCCGCTTTACACCCACTTGACACACTAACAGAGAGATATCAATACATAGGTTTTAAGATTATTACTAGTCAGATATATTCTTGTGCGGTGAATAGGGCGTGTTGAGTCCAGTTCTCTGAGCAAGGAGTAGGTCTTGTCTATTACATATTGGGTTTATGGAACGGTATCTGAGCTAATTTGAAACCCTTGTTTTATGTATCACCCCACCTCACGTTTCCCGTTAAGTAGCCATAGTGTGTTTACTGCATGTGTGACTGTGTTCTGTTTTGTAATTCAGTTCAAGTGTAACGGTTTTTACATTCCCTCTATAAGTGATACCTTATGAGAAGTGTCCTTTTCTGTGTGACTTATTTCACTTAGAATCGTCGTACCTAAATCCACTCATCATGCTGCTACTAGCCTTATGACATTGATTTCATGGCTGAGTGATAGTCAATTGTACATAAGGACCACAACTTCTTTATCCATTTTTCTCTTTCCTGGGATATTTAAGGTGGAATGAAGTGGAGGTCCTGGTCAACAGAGCAGCCCTCAACTTTGGGGTGCTTGTGTCTTGCTGATTTTTAATTTTCCCAATTTATACCCCCATGAGTGGAAGTGCCCTATGCTCTCTAAGCTGTGTTTTTTAGATGTTTCAGGACACACCGTACACTTCTCCAGAGTGGCTGTTGGCAATTTACATCCCTCCCATCAGTGTAGCAAGGCTCCCATTTCTCCATGGCCTGTCCTGCATTTCTGGTTTTGACACTTTTTTCAGCATGGCCCTTTTGACCGATGGGAAGCGAGACTTCTTTGTAGCGCTGATTTGCCTTTCCAGGTTGCTTGGTTGGCCAAAAAGGGCGTATGCGTTTTTTACTGAAGAAACGCATACGCCCTTTTTGGCCAAGGGCATCATTGTCGACGTTTTGCCGCTTTTCATGTGCTTTAAAGGCGATTCGAATCTACCTCCTGAAATCTGTTTCCTGCAATTCTGCCTTGCTTTCAAATCCTCTTCGTTGCCTTACCTCAATATATTTGTGGACGAGAGTTATCATTTATAACTCTGCAGGTTTGTGAATTGCATTGCCCCTGAGCTCCATTTTTCAACTGGCTTTTTTGGGAGCTGGCAGCAATTCGCAGGATGGCCTCAGGCCCTATTCTTGTTCCGGGCGGCAGGCTGAGCCTGTGGTTAATTCTTCTTCCTGATGGGAAAATAGAGTGACCTTTGCCTGTCCCAACACCAAGAGCTAGTCTCTCATTGGCTCCCCCTCTTTCCGTTCATCCTCAGGACAAATTGCAAGCTGTACGGAACAGGAGGTTAAAGGTGCTGATTCTCCATGGAGGGAGATTGCTACTAAAGCGGCTGTTATGGCGAACCCGAGCACAAGGAGATGAGAAATGAGTTGCGTTTTAGAAACCTTTCCTGATCACACGGTGTACCACCTTCTGGGTTTCTCATGCATGTTTTCGATGTAGGAAGATGCCCTTGAACCTGGAGATTTGGAACCCATGAGTTGGGTAACAGGCAATATTACTTTAAAGGCTCTGCGTTTGCTCCCCCAACCTCACCAAGCCTCTCAGCCCCAAGAGTGTCCACCCTTATGTCTCATCCAACTGTGGGTCTAGATATGGTCAATCCAGGTGGCATCATAGCCCCTGAACGAATTTTGTAAGAATTTCTCTCTCTTTCCCTGTCTTTGTTTCACGGGTTTTTAAAAGTAATTTATTTTTATAATGGGGTTTAGCTGCTTTTCACGGCTGTGTTTATGCCGCTTTACACCCACTTGACTCACTTCCAGAGAGATATCAATACATAGGTTTTACAATTCTGACTAGTCAGATATGTTCTCTTGCGGTGAATAGGGGATGTTGAGTCCAGTTCACTGAGGAAGGAGTAGGTCTTGTCTATTACATATTGGATTTATGGAACGTTATCTGAGCTAATTTGAAATCCTTGTTTTATGCATCACCCCACCTCACCTTTCCCGTTAAGCAACCATAGTGTGTTTTCTAAATGTGTGACTCTGTTCTGTTTTGTAATTCCGTTCAATTGTAGCAGTTTTTACATTCCCTCTGTTAGTGATATCTTATGATAAGTGTCGTTTTCTGTGTGACTTATTTCACTTAGAATCGTCGTACCTAAATCCACTCATCATGCTGCTACTACCCTTATGATATTGATTTCACGCCCGAGTGATATACAATTGTACATATGGACCACAACTTCTTTATCCATTTTTCTCTTTCCTTGCATATTGAAGGTGGAATTAAGTGGAGGTTCTTGTCAACAGAGCAGCCCTAAAGTTTGGGGTGCCTGTGTCTTGCTGATTTTTAGTTTTCCCAATTTATACGCCCATGAGTGGATGTGCCCCTTTCTCTCTAGCTGTGTTTTTTAGATGTTTTAGGAAACACCATACCCTTCTCCAGAGTCATCATTGGCAATTTACACCCCACCCATCAGTGTAACAAGGCTCCCTTTCCTCCATGGCCTCTCCTGCATTTCTTGTTTTTACACTTTTTTAGGAAGGCCATTTTGACTGATGGGAAGTCAGAGTTCTTTGTAGTGCTGAATTGCATTTCCGGCTTGCTTGGTTGGCCAAAAAGGGCCTATGGGTTTTTTCCTGAATTCATTCAGAAAAAAACGCATATGCTCTTTTTGGCCAAGTGCATCATTGTCGACGTTTTACCGCTTTTCATGTGCTTTAGGGGTGATTCAAATCTAACTCCTGAAATCTGTTTCCTGCAATTCTGCCTTGATTTCAAATCCTCTTCTTTGCCTTCCCTCAATATATTTGTGGACGAGAGTTATCATTTATAACTCTGCAGATTTGTGAATTGCAGTGCCCCTGAGCTCCATTTTTCAACTCGCTTTTTTGGGAGCTTTCCGCAGATCCGCTCGTTTGCTTCTGGCCCTACTCTGGTTCCCGGTGGCAGGCTAAGCCTTTGCTTAATTCTTCTTCCTGACTGGAAAGTAGAGTGGCATGTGCCTCTCCGAACACCTAGGGCTTGGCTCTCCTTGTTTCTCCTCCTTCCCCTTCTTCCTTTGGACAAATTCCAATTTCTGTGCAACTGGATGTTGAAGGTGCTGACATCCTCAAGTGGGGAGATTTTAAGGAAAAAGGCTGGAGGGGTGAACCCAACAACCAGGAAATTAGGAGTTTTGGTGCCTTTTCCAAAATCTTCCTGATCCTACCGTGTTCCATCTTCTGGGTGTCACAGGCATGTTTTAGCTGTAGGAAAGGTCCCGTGTATGTAAGGAGAACACAAGGGTTTTTTCCAAATCAGTGTCTCCCCGAACTCCAATCTGGGGAATTTTTAAGCTACTGGTACATGTGTGTTCATTAAGGGACTTGGGCTGTAGGCAGAGTCCGAACTTTAGATGATTGAAGTCTTCAGGTTCAGAAACGCTCACCATCGGCCTCCTTTAGTTTCCATTTTATCTGTAGTTGATAGATGATGTCGATATAGATATCTATTGTTTTTCAGATTATTTCCCCTCAGGGGTCATTACAAAATATTGAGTATAGTTCCTTGTGCTATACAGTAGTTCCTTGTTGATGATATATTTTATACATAGCAGTGTGTATATGTTAATCTGAAACTGTTAATTTATCCCTCCTCCCACCTTTCCCCTTTGGTAATAAAAAATATAAGATTTTATACTTCTCAGAAATCTAGGAGCTGAAAGAGAGGTATCATTTTCAATGGAAAATCATTCAAAACAAGGTTGAAACTTCAACCAAGATTATTAGATGTACATCCTTGGAAAGAAATCACTGCATTTCTCTACTGTTGACCTGACAAATAAGACAAACCCCTCCACTGAACTTGCTTATAATAAAGTGATGGAAATATCAAATGGAAGTGTTAGAAACATCTTATTTTACACGAGCCTTATACACTGCTCTATGTTAATTACAGTTTGGCTCACACATCTGTTCATTGAAGTTACAATGTTCTCAAATTCTGTTACTGATCCTGCAGAGTGGACCCCAACAAGGGTCTCCCTGCCCAGTGTCATTGGAGCCAACAGATCGAGACTGACTTTGGTTCAGAAGCAAAGGAAAACTTTATATTTTGATCAGAGAATGGAGAGGTGAGAGTGTGTGCTCCCCTGCGGGTTGTGGGCCGGGCTGCTGTGTAGGGATCCTGTCAGCATCAGCGGGAGGGAGGGGGCGGAGCTCTCGAGGGCCGGGTTGCCTGGAGCTCAGGCTCTATGTCGCAGAGTCTGCACGGGGCCCCACGAGCTGAGGTGTCGGCCCAGCCATTTTGCACGAGGAAATCGGGTCTGAAGTGTCGGGTGTGGGACCTCTGCATGTGGAAACCTAGGAGCAAGTGAAATTAGACAAAGCACAAAGGAAAAAATGGTTAGACTTTATTTTATTGCCCAGATTCTATTTTTATCTCCCAGGAATTTTTAATGGGCTTTGCCAGTGACAAAGCCCTCCTCTGCCTTTTGTCCCATTCCTCATTCTTGAGGCGCTGAGGGTGCAGACACGTCTTCTGTAAATGCTTCATGCTGAGTTGGGTGTCCTCATACCCGGGGGGAGGGGCAGGACTTCTCCCCAGCAGCCTCCAGGTGAGGTTGATTGTCCGCAGGCCTCCTCCCTCACTGCTCGTCTGCCTGGGCACCAGCATTGGAAGTTTTATAGATTCTAATGACCTTTAAGGGTCCAGGAAAGAGATGTGCAGAGACGCTGGGGGGGTGGGCGGTTTTACCCTGCTCCACATTGGTTCGGCCCCCTTAGGCTGACGGTTTCTGCCAGCCTAGATGCTCTGACCAGTAGTCTGTGCTTTCTTCAGTTAGGCCACTGAATTAACGTACAAACAGCACCAGGTGTCAGAGCCCTGCTTGCTCAACTCCCAGACAGTCCAGGGCCGGTGGTGATCCAGGACCATGACGGCCACTCAGTCAACGGCCTTTTGAAGTAGCCAGGAGTACAGCCGGTCTCATTGGCCGCCATCACTGCAGTGTCTGCAGGCTTTTCTATGGTGGCAGCGTTATTTATGGTTCCCCTGCCAAGTTTATTAGCTCCGCTCTGGGTGCAGTAAGTCCTGTAAGCAATAGTCTGCTCTTTTGGGGCACACTCTTGTTGTTTTCTGAGAGAAGCTCCAGGTCAAGTGATGGTCACACGAGTCGTCATGGGGGCCCATTGCCCCAGGTTGTCTCTCTGGAGGTTGGTGTTGGAGGGCCTCCTCACTTGAGGTCTTTGTGCCCACGGAGCAATCCCTGCAACTTCAGGGCATGGTGGGTGGTTAGGATCACCAAGTGGCGTCCTTTTCCCTTAGGAGGGAGCTGGCCTTGCGGGCTGCTGATTTCCAGGTTTTTAGATACCCCCAGTATCCTGGTCGGATGGGGTGGCTGGCCAATGCCTGGAGGGCATTCTTGCATTGTTCCATTTCAAGTGGTCCCAGTTTTTGCACTAATACTCCAAGGGCGATTCGCCTTGGACCAGGAATGTAAAGGTCAAAGGGTTTAGCTAACTTAGGGAGGTCCAGGGCCAGGGTCTGAATTGACTGCTCTTTCCATTCTTGAAAGGCCGCTTCTGGATTCTATTCAAAAGGATCATCATCTTTTCCTTTCAGTGATTCATATAGAGGCCCAGCTATTAGACTGTAGTTAGGGATCCAGATGCAGCAAACCCCGGTCTCCCCAGGAACCCCTAAGCTGTCTTCTAGTTTCAGGAAAGGTGAGGCTGCAAATGGCTTCTTCCCTTTCCTGGGGTGGGCTTCTCCGACCTTCTGTGCGAATGAAGCCCAGGAAGGCCACCTTAGTTTGTGATATTTGAGCCTTTTCCTTGGACACCTTCTATCTTTTATTGGCTAGGTAGTTCAGAGGCCTCCTTAGTCGGGCTGGTGATCAGAATGTCATCTGCATATTGAAGGAGGGTTCCCTTCTCCAGAGGTAGACCTTTTAGGTCTTTAGCTAACGTTTCCCCAAAGATGGTGTGGGAATTTTTGAACCCCTGGGGCAGGACGGCCCAGCAGTATTGTTTTTGTTGTAGGTTGAGTCCTGCCACTCACAGCCAAAATTTCTTGTGACTCTGGGACTAATGGAATACAGAAGAAGGCATCATTGAAGTCTAATACAGAATGCCATGTCCTGGTGGATGGTAGAATGACCAGCAGGGTGTAGGAATTAGGAACTACTAGATGTATATCCTCTGTGGCTTCACTGACTGTCCTGGCGTCCTCTACCAGGTCCCCAGCAGCCCACGGGGCTCTTGTGGTCAGGCCCCTCCCAGGATATGGAGCTCACCTGGGCAGGTACCCAGCGGCCCACGGGGCTCTGGTGGTTAGGCCGCTCCCAGGATATTGAGCTCACCTGGGCAGGTACCCAGCAGCCCATGGGGCCCTCATGGTCAGGCCCCTCCCAGGATATGGAGCTCACCTGGGCAGGTACGCAGCAGCCCACGGGGCTCTCGTGGGCAGGCCCCTCCCTGGATATGGAGCTCCCGTGGACAGGTACCCCGGCAGGGCTGGGCACACAGGAACCGTGCACATAGCCCTCATTGCAGAGCACCCCCAGCACCCCTGTCACTCAGAGCTGACACAGAGCACCTCAGAGCAGAGCTTGAACTAACAAACAGCAGCTCCAACAGGTCTGTGGCCCTAGGCTTCACTCTGTGCGGCCTCCCTCTGCCTGGTCTTCCAGGGGCTTCCACTGCAGCCGGGGTACCAGGCCTCTGTCTCCACCCACCACCCCTCCTCTCCCTGACTCCTGGGTTCCTCTCATTAGCAGAGGGTCTTCTTGAAGTTGTCTCCCACTCATGGACCAGATAAAATGATTAGAAAACGAGCCAGGGCTGCAGCCCCTTATCTATCCTGACTCTCGGGACCCTACACCTGTTCCTTGGATCTGGCCGGTGCAGCAAGGCCCATTTTCTGCAACTCTGAGCCCCTGAGGGGCGAGGATTGGCTGACCTGGGCAGCCTGACCCGGCCGGCCAGCCCTTCCCAGGTGTGCCTGGGTTGAGGTCAATATAAACACCCCTCCAGGCAGCAAAAGCCTCTGCAGCTGTGCCTGACGCCATATTCTCTGCCCCGTCAGCAGTCTCGGGGTTGGGCTGGTGGGAGGGAGTAGGGCCCACGGCTCTATGAGTGGCCCAGTGTGACTGGGGCTCTGCTGGACTTTCTGCAGGAGTTGCCGGGCTGCCACCTGCTAAAGAAGAGGATGTGTCACCCATACTTGCTGCTGGAATTTCTCCCCGGGCAGAGGTGAGGAAGGAAAAAAGCAGTGGGGGCCGGGACAGGAGGGGTACCTCAGGCAGGGAAATGGAAAGCTTCCAGACGAGCGCCCGGGGCCAGGACCATCCTGGCTGGCCTGCAGGCACCAAGTCGGCCTGCGTGCTGTCGCTGGTGTGACTCCAAGCCCCTTCCTCTAGTTTTTAAAGTCTTTGCACACATTCAGGTGTTTTACCTGGGAAGGGTGGGAAAAGTTCAGCAGCAGCTGGCCTGGGGCTCAGCTCACGTTTACTCAGAGACGCCTCCTCACGGTCCCCCAGCTTTGCAATGAGGACGCTCCTCGTGTGGGGGCTGCTGGCTGCATGGGAGATGATTCCCCACCTGTGACCAACTTCAGAATTGTTTACCCCTGGAGCAAGTGCCCTGATAGGGTTTTCCTCTGTATGACCAGTGGGTTCTGTTTTTTTTTTTTTTTTTTCTTTTTTGGTTCAAGGTAAGTTTTATTCCTCTTTTTGTATTTATGGATATAAGCATGGAAATAATTCATTCATATAAATACGTCTATGGGAAGGACAGAACTTTTTTTCTGTTTTATTTTTTTAAGTATTATTTATTTTTTAATTTTTGAATTTATTTTATTCATTTTTTTATACAGCAGGCTCTTATTGGTAACCTATTTTATACATATAAGTGTGTATATGTCAATCCCAGGCTCGCAATTCATCCCACCACCACCACCCTGCCACTTTCCCCCCTTGGTGTCCATACATTTGTTCTCTACATCTGTGTCTCTATTTCTGCCTTGCAAACCGGTTCATCTTTACCATTTTTCTAGGTTCCACATGTATGCGTTAATATACGATATTTGTTTTTCTCTTTCTGACTTACTTCACTCTGTATGACAGTCTCTAGATCTATCCACGTCTCTACAAATGACCCAATTTCATTCCTTTTTATGGCTGAGTAATATTCCATTTTATATATGTAGCACATCTTTTCTGTTCGTCTGTCTATGGGCATTTAGGTTGCTTCCATGACCTGGCTATTGTAAATAGTGCTGCAATGAATATTGTGGTGAATATGTCTTTTTGAATTATGGTTTTCTCTGGGTATATGGCCAGTAGTGGGATTGCTGGGTCATATGGTAATTCTATTTTTAGTTTTTTAAGGAACCTCCATACTGTTCTCCATCGTGACTGTATCAATTTACATTCCCACAAATAGTGTAAGAGGGTTCCCTTTTCTCCACACCCTCTCCAGCATTTGTTGCTTGTAGATTTTCTGATGATGCCCATTCTAACTCGTGTGAGGCGATACCTCATTGTAGTTTTGGTTTATATTTCTCTAATAATTAGTGATGTTGAGCAGCTTTTCATGTGCTTCTTGGTCATCTGTATGTCTTCTTGGGACAAATGTCTATTTACGTCATCTGCCCATTTTTGGATTGGGTTGTTTGTTTTTTTACTGTTGAGCTGCATGAGCTGTTTATATACATTGGAGATTAATCCTTTGTCCATTGATTCGTTTGCAAATATTTTCTCCCATTGTGAGGGTTGTCTTTTCGTCTTGTTTGTAGTTTCCTTTGCTTTGCAAAAGCTTTTAGGTTTCATTTGCTCCCATATGTTTATTTTTTTTATTCCATTACTCTAGGAGGTGGATTAAAAAAGATCTTGCTGTGATTTATGTCAAAGAGTATTCTTCCTATGTTTTCCTCTAAGAGTTTTATAGTGTCCGGTCTTACATTTCGGTCTCTAATCCATTTTGAGTTTATTTTTTGTGTATGGTGTTAGGGAGTGTTCTAATTTCATTCTTTTACATGTAGCTGTCCATTTTCCCCAGCACCACTTATTGAAGAGACTGTCTTTTCTCCTTTGTATACCCTTGCCTCCTTTGTCATAGATTAGTGGGCCATAGGTGTGTAGGTTTATCTCTGGGCTTTTTTTTTTCTTTTACATCTTTATTGGAGTATAATTGCTTTACACTTGTGTGTTAGTTTCTGCTGTATAAAAAAGTGAATCAGCTGTGCGTATACATATAACACCATATCCCCTCCCTCTTGCACCTCCCTCTCACTCCCTTATCCCACCCTTTTAGGTGGTCACAAAGCACAGAGCTGATCTCCCTGTGCTATGTGGCTGCTTCCCAGTAGCTATCAATTTTACATTTGGTAGTGTATATATGTCCATACCACTCTCTCACTTTGTCCCAGCTTACCCTTCCCTCTCCCCATGTCCTCAAGTCCTTTCTCTACGTCTGTGTCCTTAATCCTTTCCTGCCCCTAGGTTCTTCATAAACTTTTTTTTTAAGATTCCATATATATGTGTTAGCATACAGTATTTGTTTTTCTCTTTCTGACTTACTTCACTCTGTAGGACAGACTCTAGATCCATCCACCTCACTAAAAGTAACTCAATTTCGTTTCTTTTTATGGCTGAATAATGTTCCATTGTATATATGTGCCACATCTTCTTTATCCATTTATCTGTTGATGGACACTTAGGTTGCTTCCATGTCCTGGCTATTGTAAATAGAGCTACAGTGAACGTTGTGGTACATGACTCTTTTTGAATTATGGTTTTCTCAGGGTAAATGTCCAGGAGTGGGTTTGCTGGGTTGTATGGTAGTTCTATTTTTAGTTTTTAAGGAACCCCCATACCGTTCTCCCTAGTGGCTATATCAATTTACATTCCCACCAACAGTGCAAGAGGGTTCCCTTTGCTCCAATAAATGCCTCTCCAGCATTTATTGTTGGTAGATTTTTTGATGATGGCCATTCTGACTGGTGTGAGGTGATACCTCACTGTAGTTTTGATTTGCATTTCTCTAATGATTAGTGATGTTCAGCATCCTTTCATGTGTTTGTTGGCAACCTGTATATCTTCTTTGGAGAAATGTCTATTTAGGTCTTCTGCCCATTTTTGGATTGGGTTGTTTGGTTTTGTGATATTGAGCTACATGAGCTGCTTTTTGGAGATTAATCCTTTGCCATTTGCTTCATTTGAAAATATTTTCTCCCATTCTGATGGTTGTCTTTTCATCTTGCTTATGTTTTCCTTTGCTGTGCAAAAGAATTTATGTTTCATTCGGTCCCATTTTTTTATTTTTGTTTTTATTTCCATTTCTCTAGGAGGTGGGTCAAAAAGGATCTTGCTGTGATTTATGTCATAGACTGTTCTGCTTATGTTTTCCTCTAAGAGTTTTATAGTGGCTGGTCTTATATTTAGGTCTCTAATCCATTTTGAGTTTATTTTTGTGTATGGTGTTAGGGAGTGTACTAATTTCATTCTTTTACATGTAACTGTCCAGTTTTCCCAGCACCACTTGCTGAAGACACTGTCTTTTCTCCATTGTATACCCTTGCCTCCTTTGTCATAGATTAGTGAACCATAGGTACGTGGGTTTATCTCTGTGCTTTCTATCCTGTTCTATTGACCTATATTTCTGTTCTTGTGTCAGTACCATATTATCTTGATTACTGTAGCTTTGCAATATAGTCTGAAGTCTGGAAGTCTGATTCCTCCAGCTCTTTTTTTTCCCCCTCAAGACTGCTTTGGCTATCCAGGGTCTTTTGTGTCTCCCTACAAATTTTAAGATTTTTTTTTCTTGTTCTGCAGAAAATGCCAAAGGTATTTTGATCGGGATTGCATTGAATCTGTAGATTGCTTTGGGTAGTATAGTCATTTTCACAATATTGATTCTTCTAATCCGAGAACATGGTATATGTCTCCATCTGTTTATATCATCTTTGATTTCTTTCATCAGTGTCTTATAGTTTTCTGAGTACAGGTCTTTTACTTCCTTAGGTAGGTTTATTCCTAGGTATTTTATTCTTTTTGTTGCAGTGGTAATGGGATTGTTTCCTTAATTTCTCTTTCTGATCTTTCATTGTTAGTGTATAGGAATGCAAGCAATTTCTGTGCATTAATTTTGTATCCTGCAACTTTACCAAATTCATTGATTAGCTCCAGTGGTTTTCTGGTGGCATCTTTAGGATTCTCTATCTATGATATCATGTCATCTGCGAACAGTGACAATTTTACTTCTTCTTTTCCTTTTTGTATTCCTTTTATTTCTTTTTCTTCTCTGATTGCCATGGCTAGGACTTCCAAAACTATGTTGAATAGCAGTGGTGAGAGTGGACATCCTCGTCTTGTTCCTGATCTTAGAGGAAACGCTTTCAGTTTTTCACCATTGAGAATGCTGTTTGCTGTGGGTTTGTCATATATGGCCTTTATTATGTTGAGGTAGTTTCCCTCTAGGCCCACACTCTGCAGAGTTTTTATCGTAAATGAGTGTTGAATTTTCTCAAAATCTTTTCCTTCATCTATTGAGATGATCATATGGTTTTATTCTACAATTTGTTAATATGGTGTATCACATTGATTTGTGTATATTGAAGAATCCTTGCATCCCTGGGATAAACCCCACTTGATCATGGTGTATGATCCTTTTCATGTGTTGTTCGATTCTGTTTGCTAGTATTTTGTTGAGGATTTTTACATCTATATTCATCAGTGATATTGGTCTATAATTTTCTTTCCTTGTAGTATCTCTGTCTGATTTTGGTATCAGGGTGATGGTGGTCTCATAGAATGAGTTTGGGAGTGTTCCTTCCCCTGCAATTGTTTTGAAGAATTTGAGAAGGTTGGGTGTTAGCTCTTCTCTAAATGTTTGATAGAATTCACCTGTGATGCCATCTGGTTCTGGACTTTTGTTTGTTGGAAGATTTTTAATCACAGTTTCAATTTCATTGCTTGTGATAGGTTTGTTCATATTTTCTATTTCTTCCTGGTTCAGTCTTAGAAGGTTATCCCTTTCTAAGAATTTGTCCATTTCTTCCAGATTGTCCATTTTATTGGCCTAGAGTTGCTTGTAGTAGTCTCTTAGGATGCTTTGTATTCCTGTGGTGTCTGTTGTAACTTCTGCTTTTTCACTTCTAATTTTGTTGATTTGCGTCCTCTCCCTCTTTTTCTGGAGTCTGGCTAAAGGTTGATCATTTTTGCTTATCTTCTCAAAGAACCAGCTTTTAGTTTTATTGATCTTTGCTTTCGTTTTCTTTGTTTCTATTTCATTTATTTCTGCTCTGATCTTTATGATTTCTTTCCTTCTACTAACTTTGGGTTTTGTTCTTCTTTCTCTAGTTCCTCTAGGTGTAAGGTTAGATTGTTTATTTGAGATTTTTCTTGTTTCTTGAGGTAGGCTTGTATTGCTATAAACTTCCCTCTTAGAACTCCTTTTGCTGCATCCCATAGGTTTTGGATCATCGTGTTTTTGTTGTCATTTGTCTCTAGGTAGTTTTTGATTTCCTCTTTGATTTCTTCAGTGATCTCTTGGTTATTTAGTAACGTATTGTTTAGCCTCCATGTGTGTGTGTTTTTTACGGTTTTTTCCGTGTAATTGATTTCTAATCTCATAGCATTGTGGTCGGAACAGCTGCTTGATATGATTTCAGTTTTCTTAAATTTACTGAGGCTTTATCTGTGACCCAAGATGTGATCTATCCTGGAGAATGTTCCGTGTGCAGTTGAGAAGAACGTGTAATCTGCTGTTTTTGGATGGAATGTCCTATAAATATCAACTAACTCTATCTGGTCTATTGTGTCATTTAAAGCTTGTGTTTCCTTATTAATTTTCTGTCTGGCTGATCTCCACTGGTTTAAGTGAGCTGTTAAAGTCCCCCGCTATTATTGTGTTACTGTCGATTTCCTCTTTTATAGCTGTTAGCAGTTGCCTTATACATTGAGCTGCTCCTATTTTGGGTACATATATATTTATAATTGTTATATCTTCTTCTTGGATTGGTCCCCTGACCATTATGTAGTGTCTTTCCTTGTCTCTTGTAACATTCTTTATTTTAAAGTCTATTTTATCTGATATGAGTATTGCTACTCCAGCTTTCTTTTGATTTTCATTTGCATAGAATATATTTTTCCATCGCCTCACTTTGAGTCTGTATGTGTCCCTAGGTCTGAAATGGATCTCTTGTAGACAGCATATATATGGGTCTTGTTTTTGTATCCATTCAGCGAGCCTGTGTCTTTTGGTTGGAACATGTAGTGCATTCACGTTTAAGGTAATTATCGATATGTATGTTCCTACTACTATTTTCTTAATTGTTATGGGTTTGTCTTGGTGGGTCCTTTTCTTCTCTTGTGTTTCCCACTTAGAGAAGTTCCTTTAGCATTTGGTGTAGAGCTGGTTTCATGGTGCTGAATTCTCTTAGTTTTTGCTTGTCTGTAAGGCTTTTGATTTCTCCATCAAATCTGAATGAGCTCTTTGCAGGGTGGAGTACTCTTGGTTGTAGGTTCTTCCCTTTCATCACTTTAAATTTATCATGCCACTTCCTTCTGGCTTGTAGATTTTCTGCTGAGAAATCAGTTGTTATCCTTATGGGAGTTCCCTTGTATGTTATTTGTCATTTTTCCCTTGCTGCTTTCAATCATTTTTCTTTGTCGTTAATTTTTGTCAATTTGATTGCTATGTGTCTTGTCATTTTTCTCCTTTGGTTTATCCTGCCTGGGACACTCTGTGCTTCTGGACTTGGGTGGCTATTTCTTTTCCCATGCTAGGGAAGTTTTTGACCATAATCTCTTCAAATATATTCTCGGGTCCTTTCTCTCTCTCTTCTCCTTCTGGGACCCCTATAATGCGAATGTTGTTGCGTTTAATGTTGTCCCAGAGGACTCTTGGGGTGTCTTCGTTTATTTTCATTCTTTTTCTTTATTCTGTTCCATGGCAGTGATTTCCACCTTTCTGTCTTCCAGGTCACTTATCCGTTCTTCTGCCACAGTTATTCTGCTACTGATTCCTTCTAGTGTATTTTTCATTTCAGTTATTCCATTGTTCACCTCTGTTTGTTTGTTCTTTAATTCTTCTAGGTGTTTGTTCCTTAATTCTTCTAGGTCTTTGTTAAACATTTCTTGCATCTTCTCGATCTTTGCCTCCTTTCTTTTTCCAAGGTCTTGGCTCAACTTCACTATCATTATTCTGAATTTTTTTTCTGGAAGGTTCCCTATCTCCACCTCATTTCGTTTTTTTTCTGGGGTTTTATCTTGTTCCTTGATCTGGTATAAAGTCCTCTGCCTTTTCATTTTGTCTATCTTTCTGTGAATGTGGTTTTCCTTCCACAGGCTGCAGAATTGTAGTTCTTCTTGCTTCTGCTGTCTGCTCTCCGGTGGATGAGTCTATCTTAGAGGCTTGTGCAAGCTTCCTGATGGGAGGGACTGGTGGTGGGTAGAGCTGGGTGTTGCTTTGGTGGGCAGAGCTTTAATCCGCTTGTCTATGGATTAAATAAAACTTTAATAAAAAGTTTAATCCGCTTGTCTGCTGATGCATGGGGCTGGGTTCCCTCCCTGTTGGTTGTTTGGCCTGAGGCGACCCAGCCCTGGAGCCTACCTTGCTCTTGGTGGGGCTAATGGCGGACTCTGGGAGGGCTCACACCAAGGAGTATTTCCCAGAACTTCTGCTGCCAGTGTCGTTGTCCTCACGGTGAGCCACAGCCACAGCCACCACCTGCCTCTGCAGGAGACCTTCTAAAAGTAGCAGGTAGTTCTGGTCATTCTCCTACAGGGTCACTGCTCCTTCCCCTGGGTCCTGATGTGCACACTACTTTGTGTGTGCCCTCCAAGAGTGGAGTATCTGAGTGGAGTTGAGACTCTGAGACTCTGTGTGGAGTTGCACAGACTCTGGGTCCTGTGAAGCTTCGATGTTTTGTGATTCTAGAAATCCTATAGGAGACGGTCCACAGCAGGTGACGCTAATGTTGTCAGTAGAGGTGTTGAAGCCAAAGATCTGCAGTTCCAACTAGAGGTGCCGATGTACATACAGGACAAAATCATCTCGTGTGAATGTAGTTCAGGCATGTTTAAGATGAATGCAGTCATGTTAATGTCTACCATATTCTATCTTGAGCCTCTCCTCAGGGACCCCCTCCTCAGTTCCTGAGGCTCCTGTAAGTCATGTACAGGGGACTGGAGAGTGGGCTCTGTCCAGTCTGAGCCTTGAGTTACCCTGTGTGTATCTTAGGATACTTTGTATTTCTGTGGTGTCTGTTGTAACATCATCTCTTTCATTTCAGATTTATTTGGGCCCTCTCTTTTTAAAAAAACATACTACTGTTGTCTTTTATTCTCTACAGAAGCTTAATAAGTGTTTGATCTACTATCCTTACCCTATGTATACTTTTTGCAGTGAGATTTTTACTTTTCTTTGTTTCCTTGTTACTATCAATAATTAGTGAGACTTCTTTTAAGCTACCTTCAACATTGCTTATAAAGCTGCTTTATTAGTGATGACAGAGCCTTAATGGAAGTCATGTTCTGGTTGTAAATTAGAATGCAATGTGCCAGCAAATAGCCCCTTAAGTTTATGTCTCATTACTTCTTGTTCTTTTTTTAATTTAATTTTTATTTTTTGTCAGAGCAAATTTAATTAAAATGTTTTGTTTCTTCTAGGTGTGAAAGATGTGGTTCTTTTAAACATATACATATATCTATTCTTCTTTGGATCATTTTCCCATGTAGGTTATGACACGATGTTGAGTAGTCTTGTCTTGGTATTACGTAGGTCTTTGGTGATTACATATTTCACATGTGTTTCTATATCTATCTTAACCCCAATATCCTAATGTATCCAATCCTCACACCTTTCCATTTGGTGAACCATAAATTTGTTTAATGAATCTGTGATTGCATTTCTCTGTGGAAATATCTTCATTGGTATCAATGTTTAGCTAAGACCTATAAGTGATATTATAGGATATGTGTCTTTTGCTTTCTGACTTAGTACAATTTGCCTGATTACCTCAAGAATCATACATGGTGCTGCAAATGGCACTGTTTCATTTTTTTCCCTGGCTAATATTCCATCTGTACGTGTACCAGTTCTTCTTTGGCCACGCACCTCTTGATGGACTTTCTGGTTGCCTCCATGTCTTGGCTATTGTAATACTGCTGCAATGCACATTTGCTTGCCTGTGTCTTTCCAGTTATGTCTTCTTATGTTATAGGCCAAGGAGTGGGCTTGCTGTATCATATGGTAGCTCAGTGTGTATGTTTTAAAGGCACCACCATTCAGTTCTCATTAGTGGCTCTTTCCAGGTTACGTCCCACTTAAAATTGAGGGTATGCATTTCTCCAAAACACCTTCAATATTTATTGTTTGTAGTTTTCTTGCTGATGGTTATTCTAACAGGTGCGAGCTGATACCTATCTGTGATTGAATTTGCATGTGTCCCATAATCTGTTAAAACTGAGCTTTAAAGCATGCCCTTTTTATTTATCAAACTGTGATTACAGCTTAGTTCTTCAAAGTGTTTTCTTAAAGCAAGTGTCACATTTTGAAAATTTTTGGCCATTACCTCCCTCAAGACATTTTGAGGGCACGTTTCATTTATGGCCCTGAAGTACTTGTTCATATGAAGTGACCATTAGCACAGGTTTTAAAGCTGCTTTTGCAGGTAACGGCCAGAGGGTGGCAGTCTTTCTACGTTCCCAATCTGGTAAATAGGGAAAGAGACCTTCAGCCCAAGAGTGTCCAGCTTTATTTCTCATCCAGCTGTGGGTCTAGATATGGTCACACCAGGTTGCATCACAGCCCCGGAACGAATTATATAAAAATTTCTCCCTCTATCACTGTCTTTGTTTTTTGGGATTTTAAATTAATTTATTTTTATAATGGGGTTTACCTGATTTTCACTGCAGTGTTTATGCCCCTTTACACCCACTTGATTCACTTACAGAGAGACATCAATACATAGGTTTTAAGATTATTACTAGTCAGATATATACTTGTTCGTTGAATAGGGGATGTTGCATCCACTTCACTGAGCAAGGAATAGGTCTTGTCTATTACATATTGGGTTTATGGATCGGTATTTGAGCTAATATGAAACCCTTGATTTATGCATCACCCAACCTCACCTTTCCCGTTAAGCAGCCATAGTGTGTTTTCTAAATGTGTGACTCCGTTCTGTTTTGTAATTCAGTTCAAGTGTAACGGTTTTTACATTCCCTCTATAAGTGATACGTTATGAGAAGTGTCCTTTTCTCTGTGACTTATTTCACGTAGAATCGTCGTACCTAAATCCACTCATCATGCTGCTACTAGCCTTATGACATTGATTTCATGGCTGAGTGATATTCCATTGTACATAAGGACCACAACTTCTTTATCCATTTTTCTCTTTCCTGGGATATTGAAGGTGGAATGAAGTGGAGGTCCTTGTCAACAGAGCAGCCCTAAACTTTGGGGTGCTTGTGTCTTGCTGATTTTTCATTTTCCCAATTTATACCCCCATGAGTGGAAGTGCCCTATGCTCTCTAAGCTGTGTTTTTTAGATGTTTCAGGACACACCGTACACTTCTCCAGAGTGGTTGTTGGCAATTTACATCCGGCCCATCAGTGTAGCAAGGCTCCCATTTCTCCATGGCCTGTCCTGCATTTCTGGTTTTGACACGTTTTTCAGCATGGCCCTTTTGACCGATGGGAAGCGAGACTTCTTTGTAGCGCTGATTTGCTTTTCCAGGTTGCTTGGTTGGCCAAAAAGGGCGTATGCGTTTTTTTCTGAATATATTCAGGAAAAAACGCATACGCCCTTTTTGGCCAAGGGCATCATTGTCAACGTTTTGCCGCTTTTCATGTGCTTTAAAGGCGATTCGAATCTACCTCCTGAAATCTGTTTCCTGCAATTCTGCCTTGATTTCAAATCCTCTTCTTTGCCTTCCCTCAATATATTTGTGGACGAGAGTTATCATTTATAACTCTGCAGGTTTGTGAATTGCAGTGCCCTGAAGCTCCATTTTACAACTCGCTTTTTTGGGAGCTGGCCGCAAAAGCGCAGGATGGTTTCACGCCCTGTTCTGGTTCCGGGGGGCAGGCTGAGCCTGTGGTTAATTCCTCTTCCTCATGGGAAAATAGAGTGACCTGTGCCTGTGTCCACACCAAGAGCTAGTCTCTCATTGGTTCCCCGTCTTCCCGTTCATCCTCAGGACAAATTGCAACCTGTACGGAACAGGAGGTTAAAGGTGCTGATGCTCCAACTAGGGAGATTGCTAGTAAGGCGGCTGGAATGGCGAACCCGGGCACAAGGAGATGAGAAATGAGGTGCGTTTTAGAAACCTTTCCCAATCACACGGTGTACCATCTTCTGGGTTACTCATGAATGTTTTCGATGTAGGAAGATGCCCTTGAACCTGGAGATTTGGGACCCATGCGATGGGTACCACGCAGTATTACTTTAAAGGGTCTGCGTTTGCTCACCCAACCTCACCAAACCTCTCAGCCCCAAGAGTGTCCACCCTTATGTCTCATCCAGCTGTGGGTCTAGATATGGTCAATCCAGGTTGCATCACAGCCCCTGATCGCATTGTGTAAGAATTTCGCTCTCTTTCACTGTCTTTGTTTCATGGGTTTTTCAAAGTAATTTATTTTTATAATGGGGTTTAGCTGCTTTTCACTGCTGTGTTTATGCCGCTTTACACCCACTTGACACACTAACAGAGAGATATCAATACATAGGTTTTACGATTATTATTAGTCAGATATATTCTTGTGCGGTGAATAGGGCGTGTTGAGTCCAGTTCTCTGAGCAAGGAGTAGGTCTTGTCTATTACATATTGGGTTTATGGAATGGTGTCTGAGCTAATTTGAAACCCTTGTTTTATGTAACACCCCACCTCACCTTTCCCGTTAAGCAGCCATAGTTTGTTTTCTGCATGTGTGCCTCTCTTCTGTTTTGTAATTCAGTTCAAGTGTAACGGTTTTTACATTCCCTCTATCAGTGATACCTTATGAGAAGTGTCCTTTTCTGTGTGACTTATTTCACTTAGAATCGTCGTACCTAAATCCACTCATCATGCTACTACTAGCCTTATGACATTGATTTCATGGCTGAGTGATATTCCATTGTACATAAGGACCACAACTTCTTTATTCATTTTTCTCTTTCCTGGGATATTTAGGGTGGAATGAAGTGGAAGTCCTTGTCACCAGAGCAGCCCTAAAGTTTGGGGTGCTTGTGTCTTGCTGATTTTTCATTTTCCCAATTTATACCCCCATGAGTGGAAGTGCCCTATGCTCTCTAAGCTGTGTTTTTTAGATGTTTCAGGACTCACCGTACACTTCTCCAGAGTGTCTGTTGGCAATTTAAATCCCGCCCATCAGAGTAGCAAGGCTCCCATTTCTCCATGGCCTGTCCTGCATTTCTGGTTTTGAAACGTTTTTCAGCATGGCCCTTTTGACCGATGGGTAGCGAGTCTTCTTTGTAGCCCTGATTTGCCTTTCCAGGTTGCTTGGTTGGCCAAAAAGGGCGTATGCGTTTTTTCCTGAATATATTCAGGAAAAAACGCATACGCCCTTTTTGGCCAAGGGCATCATTGTCAACGTTTTGCCGCTTTTCATGTGCTTTAAAGGCGATTCGAATCTACCTCCTGAAATCTGTTTCCTGCAATTCTGCCTTGATTTCAAATCCTCTTCTTTGCCTTCCCTCAATATATCTGTGGACGAGAGTTATCATTTATAACTCTGCAGGTTTTTGAGTTGCAGTGCCCTGAACCTCCATTTTACAACTCGCGTTTTTGGGAGCTGGCCGCAAAAGCGCAGGATCCCTTCAGGCCCTGTTCTGGTTCCGGGGGGTAGGCTGAGCCCCTGGTTAATTCTTCTTCCTGATGGGAAAATAGAGTGACCTGTGCCTGTCCCAACACCAAGAGCTAGTCTCTCATTGGTTCCCCATCTTCCCGTTCATCCACAGGACAAATTGCAACCTGTATGGAACAGGAGGTTAAAGGTGCTGATGCTCAAATTAGGGAGATTGCTAGTAAGGCGGCTGGAATGGCGAACCCGGGCACAAGGAGATGAGAAATGAGGTGCGTTTTAGAAACCTTTCCCCATCACATGGTGTACCATCTTCTGGGTTTCTCATGCATGTTTTCGATGTAGGAAGATGCCCTTGAACCTGGACATTTGGGACCCATGTGATGGGTACCACGCAGTATTACTTTAAAGGGTCTGCGTTTGCTCACCCAACCTCACCAAACCTCTCAGCCCCAAGAGTGTCCACCCTTATGTCTCATCCAGCTGTGGGTCTAGATATGGTCAATCCAGGTTGCATCACAGCCCCTGATCGCATTGTGTAAGAATTTCTCTCTCTTTCACTGTCTTTGTTTCATGGGTTTTTCAAAGTAATTTATTTTTATAATGGGGTTTAGCTGCTTTTCACGGCTGTGTTTATGCCGCTTTACACCCACTTGACACACTAACAGAGAGATATCAATACATAGGTTTTAAGATTATTACTAGTCAGATATATTCCTGTGCGGTGAATAGGGCGTGTTGAGTCCAGTTCTCTGAGCAAGGAGTAGGTCTTGTCTATTACATATTGGGTTTATGGAACGGTATCTGAGCTAATTTGAAACCCTTGGTTTATGTATCACCCCACCTCACCTTTCCCGTTAAGCAGCCATAGTGTGTTTTCTGCATGTGTGACTCTGTTCTGTTTTGTAATTCAGTTCAAGTGTAACGGTTTTTACATTCCCTCTATCAGTGATACCTTATGAGAAGTGTCCTTTTCTGTGTGACTTATTTCACTTAGAATCGTCGTACCTAAATCCACTCATCATGCTGCTACTAGCCTTATGACATTGATTTCATGGCTGAGTGATATTCCATTGTACATAAGGACCACAACTTCTTTATCCATTTTTCTCTTTCCTGGGATATTTAAGGTGGAATGAAGTGGACGTCCTTGTCAACAGAGCATCCCTAAATTTGGGGTGCTTGTGTCTTGCTGATTTTTAATTTTCCCAAGTTATACCCCCATGAGTGGAAGTGCCCTATGCTCTCTAAGCTGTGTTTTTTAGATGTTTCAGGACTCACCGTACACTTCTCCAGAGTGGCTGTTGGCAATTTACATCCCGCCCATCAGTGTAGCAAGGCTCCCATTTCTCCATGGCCTGTCCTGCATTTCTGGTTTTGACAAGTTGTTCAGCATGGCCCTTTTGACCGATGGGTAGCGAGTCTTCTTTGTAGCCCTGATTTGCCTTTCCAGGTTGCTTGGTTGGCCAAAAAGGGCGTATGCGTTTTTTCCTGAATATATTCAGGAAAAAACGCATACGCCCTTTTTGGCCAAGGGCATCATTGTCAACGTTTTGCCGCTTTTCATGTGCTTTAAAGGCGATTCGAATCTACCTCCTGAAATCTGTTTCCTGCAATTCTGCCTTGATTTCAAATCCTCTTCTTTGCCTTCCCTCAATATATTTGTGGACGAGAGTTATCATTTATAACTCTGCAGGTTTGTGAATTGCAGTGCCCAGAACCTCCATTTTACAACTCGCTTTTTTGGGAGCTGGCCGCAAAAGCGCATGATGTATTCACGCCCTGTTCTTGTTCCGGGGGGCAGGCTGAGCCTGTGGTTAATTCTTCTTCCTGATGGGAAAATAGAGTGACCTGTGCCTGTGTCCACACCAAGAGCTAGTCTCTCATTGGTTCCCCGTCTTCCCGTTCATCCTCAGGACAAATTGCAACCTGTACGGAACAGGAGGTTAAAGGTGCTGATGCTCCAAGAAGGGAGATTGCTAGTAAGGCGGCTGGAATGGCGAACCCGGGCACAAGGAGATGAGAAATGAGGTGCGTTTTAGAAACCTTTCCCCATCACATGGTGTACAATCTTCTGGGTTTCTCATGCATGTTTTCGATGTAGGAAGATGCCCTTCAACCTGGAGATTTGGGACCCATCGGACGGGTACCACGCAGTATTACTTTAAAGGGTCTGCGTTTCCTCACCCTACCTCACCAAACCTCTCAGCCCCAAGAGTGTCCACCCTTATGTCTCATCCAGCTGTGCGTCTAGATATGGTCAATCCAGGTTGCATCACAGCCCCTGAACGCATTGTGTAAGAATGTCACTCTCTTTCACTGTCTTTGTTTCATTGGTTTTTCAAAGTAATTTATTTTTATAATGGGGTTTAGCTGCTTTTCACTGCTGTGTTTATGCCGCTTTACACCCACTTGACACACTAACAGAGAGATATCAATACATAGGTTTTAAGATTATTACTAGTCAGATATATTCTTGTGTGGTGAATAGGGCGTGTTGAGTCCAGTTCTCTGAGCAAGGAGTAGGTCTTGTCTATTACATATTGGGTTTATGGAACGGTATCTGAGCTAATTTGAAACCCTTGTTTTAGGCATCACCCCACCTCACCTTTCCCGTTAAGCAGCCATAGTGTGTTTTCCGCATGTGTGACTCTGTTCTATTTTCTAATTCAGTTCAAGTGTAACGGTTTTTACATTCCCTCTATAAGTGATACCTTATGAGAAGTGTCCTTTTCTGTGTGACTTATTTCACTTAGAATCGTCATACCTAAATCCACACATCATGCGGCTACTAGCCTTATGACATTGATTTCATGGCTGAGTGATATTTCATTGTACATAAGGACGACAACTTCTTTATCCATTTTTCTCTTTCCAGGGATATTTAAGGTGGAATGAAGTGGCGGTCCTTGTCAACAGAGCAGCCCTAAACTTTGGGGTGCTTGTGTCTTGCTGATTTTTCATTTTCCCAATTTATACCCCTATGAGTGGAAGTGCCCTATGCACTCTAAGCTGTGTTTTTTAGGTGTTTCAGGACACACCGTACACTTCTCCAGAGTGGCTGTTGGCAATTTACATCCTGCCCATCAGTGTAGCAAGGCTCCCATTTCTCAATGGCCTGTCCTGCATTTCTGGTTTTGACACGTTTTTTAGCATGGCCCTTTTGACCAATGGGTAGCGAGTCTTCTTTGTAGCGCTGATTTGCCTTTCCAGGTTGCTTGCTTGGCCAAAAAGGGCGTATGCGTTTTTTCCTGAATATATTCAGGAGAAAACGCATACGCCCTTTTTGGCCAAGGGCATCATTGTCAACGTTTTGCCGCTTTTCATGTGCTTTAAAGGCGATTCGAATCTACCTCCTGAAATCTGTTTCCTGCAATTCTGCCTTGATTTCAAATCCTCTTCTTTGCCTTCCCTCAATATATTTGTGGACGAGAGTTATCATTTATAACTCTGCAGGATTGTGAATTGCAGTACCCTGAAGCTCCATTTTACAACTCGCTTGTTTGAGAGCTGGCCGCAAAAGTGCATGATGGTTTCACGCCCTCTTCTGCTTCCGGGGGGCAGGCTGAGCCCGTGGTTAATTCTTCTACCTGATTGTAAAATAGAGTGACATGTGCCTGTCCCAAAACCAAGAGCTAGTCTCTCATTGGTTCCCCGTCTTCCCGTTCATCCTCAGGACAAATTGCAACCTGTACGGAACAGGAGGTTAAAAGTGCTGATCCTTCAAGTAGGGAGATTGCTAGTAAAGCATCTGGAATGGCGAACCCAGGCACAAGGAGATGAGAAATGAGGTGCGTTTTAGAAACCTTTCCCCATCACACGGTGTACCATCTTCTGGGTTTCTCATGCATGTTTTCGATGTAGGAAGATGCCCTTGAACCTGGAGATATGGGACCCATGCGATGGGTACCATGCAGTATTACTTTAAAGGGTCTGCGTTTGCTCACCCAACCTCACCAAACCTCTCAGCCCCAAGAGTGTCCACCCTTATGTCTCATCCAGCTGTGGGTCTAGATATGGTCAATCCAGGTTGCATCACAGCCCGTGAACGCATTGTGTAAGAATTTCTATCTCTTTCACTGTCTTTGTTTCATGGGTTTTTCAAAGTAATTTATTTTTATAATGGGGTTTAGCTGCTTTTCACTGCTGTGTTTATGCCGCTTTACACCCACTTGACACACTAACAGAGAGATATCAATACATAGGTTTTAAGATTATTACTAGTCAGATATATTCTTGTGCGGTGAATAGGGCGTGTTGAGTCCAGTTCTCTGAGCAAGGAGTAGGTCTTGTCTATTACATATTGGGTTTATGGAACGGTATCTGAGCTAATTTGAAACCCTTGTTTTATGTATCACCCCACCTCACCTTTCCCGTTAAGCAGCCATAGTGTGTTTTCTGCATGTGTGACTCTGTTCTGTTTTGTAATTCAGTTCAAGTGTAACGGTTTTTACATTCCCTCTATCAGTGATACCTTATGAGAAGTGTCCTTTTCTGTGTGACTTATTTCACTTAGAGTCGTCGTACCTAAATCCACTCATCATGCTGCTACTAGCCTTATGACATTGATTTCATGGCTGAGTGATATTCCATTGTACATAAGGACCACAACTTCTTTATCCATTTTTCTCTTTCCTGGGATATTGAAGGTGGAATGAAGTGGAGGTCCTTGTCAACAGAGCAGCCCTAAACTTTGGGGTGCTTGTGTCTTGCTGATTTTTCATTTTCCCAATTTATACCCCCATGAGTGGAAGTGCCCTATGCTCTCTAAGCTGTGTTTTTTAGATGTTTCAGGACACACCGTACTCTTCTCCAGAGTGGCTGTTGGCAATTAACATCCGGCCCATCAGTGTAGCAAGGCTCCCATTTCTCCATGGCCTGTCCTGCATTTCTGGTTTTGACACTTTTTTCAGCATGGCCCTTTTAACCGATGGGAAGCGAGACTTCTTTGTAGCGCTGATTTGCCTTTCCAGGTTGCTTGGTTGGCCAAAAAGGGCGTATGCGTTTTTTCCTGAATATATTCAGGAAAAAACGCATACGCCCTTTTTGGCCAAGGGCATCATTGTCAACGTTTTTCCGCTTTTCATGTGCTTTAAAGGCGATTCGAATCTACCTCCTGAAATCTGTTTCCTGCAATTCTGCCTTGATTTCAAATCCTCTTCTTTGCCTTCCCTCAATATATTTGTGGACGAGAGTTATCATTTATAAGTCTGCAGGTTTGTGAATTGCAGTGCCCTGAACCTCCATTTTACAACTCGATTTTTAGGAGATGGCCGCAAAAGCGCAGGATGGCTTCTGGCCCTGTTCTTGATCCGGGGGGCAGGCTGAGCCTGTGGTTAATTCTTTTTCCTGATGGGAAAATAGAGTGACCTGTGCCTGTCCCAACACCAAGAGCTAGTCTCTCATTGGTTCCACGTCTTCCCGTTCATCCTCAGGACAAATTGCAACCTGTACGGAACAGGAGGTTAAAGGTGCTGATGCTCCAAGTAGGGAGATTGCTAGTAAAGCGGCTGGAATAGCGAACCCGGGCACAAGGAGATGAGAAATGAGGTGCGTTTTAGAAACCTTTCCCCATCACACGGTGTACCATCTTCTGGGTTTCTCATGCATGTTTTCGATGTAGGAAGATGCCCTTGAACCTGGAGATTTGTGACCCATGCGATGGGTACCATGCAGTATTACTTTAAAGGGTCTGCGTTTGCTCACCCAACCTCACCAAACCTCTCAGCCCCAAGAGTGTCCACCCTTATGTCTCATCCAGCTGTGGGTCTAGATATGGTCAATCCAGGTTGCATCACAGCCCCTGAACGCATTGTGTAAGAATTTCTCTCTCTTTCACTGTCTTTGTTTCATGGGTTTTTCAAAGTAATTTATTTTTATAATGGGGTTTAGCTGCTTTTCACTGCTGTGTTTATGCCGCTTTACACCCACTTGACACACTAACAGAGAGATATGAATACATAGGTTTTAAGATTATTACTAGTCAGATATATTCTTGTGCGGTGAATAGGGCGTGTTGAGTCCAGTTCTCTGAGCAAGGAGTAGGTCTTGTCTATTACATATTGGGTTTATGGAACGGTATCTGAGCTAATTTGAAACCCTTGTTTTATGTATCACCCCACCTCACCTTTCCCGTTAAGCAGCCATAGTGTGTTTTCTGCATGTGTGACTCTGTTCTGTTTTGTAATTCAGTTCAAGTGTAACGGTTTTTACATTCCCTCTATCAGTGATACCTTATGAGAAGTGTCCTTTTCTGTGTGACTTATTTCACTTAGAATCGTCGTACCTAAATCCACTCATCATGCTGCTACTAGCCTTAGGACATTGATTTCATGGCTGAGTGATATTTCATTGTACATAAGGACGACAACTTCTTTATCCATTTTTCTCTTTCCAGGGATATTTAAGGTGGAATGAAGTGGCGGTCCTTGTCAACAGAGCAGCCCTAAACTTTGGGGTGCTTGTGTCTTGCTGATTTTTCATTTTCCCAATTTATACCCCTATGAGTGGAAGTGCCCTATGCACTCTAAGCTGTGTTTTTTAGGTGTTTCAGGACACACCGTACACTTCTCCAGAGTGGCTGTTGGCAATTTACATCCTGCCCATCAGTGTAGCAAGGCTCCCATTTCTCAATGGCCTGTCCTGCATTTCTGGTTTTGACACGTTTTTTAGCATGGCCCTTTTGACCAATGGGTAGCGAGTCTTCTTTGTAGCGCTGATTTGCCTTTCCAGGTTGCTTGCTTGGCCAAAAAGGGCGTATGCGTTTTTTCCTGAATATATTCAGGAGAAAACGCATACGCCCTTTTTGGCCAAGGGCATCATTGTCAACGTTTTGCCGCTTTTCATGTGCTTTAAAGGCGATTCGAATCTACCTCCTGAAATCTGTTTCCTGCAATTCTGCCTTGATTTCAAATCCTCTTCTTTGCCTTCCCTCAATATATTTGTGGACGAGAGTTATCATTTATAACTCTGCAGGATTGTGAATTGCAGTACCCTGAAGCTCCATTTTACAACTCGCTTGTTTGAGAGCTGGCCGCAAAAGTGCATGATGGTTTCACGCCCTCTTCTGCTTCCGGGGGGCAGGCTGAGCCCGTGGTTAATTCTTCTACCTGATTGTAAAATAGAGTGACATGTGCCTGTCCCAAAACCAAGAGCTAGTCTCTCATTGGTTCCCCGTCTTCCCGTTCATCCTCAGGACAAATTGCAACCTGTACGGAACAGGAGGTTAAAAGTGCTGATCCTTCAAGTAGGGAGATTGCTAGTAAAGCATCTGGAATGGCGAACCCAGGCACAAGGAGATGAGAAATGAGGTGCGTTTTAGAAACCTTTCCCCATCACACGGTGTACCATCTTCTGGGTTTCTCATGCATGTTTTCGATGTAGGAAGATGCCCTTGAACCTGGAGATATGGGACCCATGCGATGGGTACCATGCAGTATTACTTTAAAGGGTCTGCGTTTGCTCACCCAACCTCACCAAACCTCTCAGCCCCAAGAGTGTCCACCCTTATGTCTCATCCAGCTGTGGGTCTAGATATGGTCAATCCAGGTTGCATCACAGCCCGTGAACGCATTGTGTAAGAATTTCTATCTCTTTCACTGTCTTTGTTTCATGGGTTTTTCAAAGTAATTTATTTTTATAATGGGGTTTAGCTGCTTTTCACTGCTGTGTTTATGCCGCTTTACACCCACTTGACACACTAACAGAGAGATATCAATACATAGGTTTTAAGATTATTACTAGTCAGATATATTCTTGTGCGGTGAATAGGGCGTGTTGAGTCCAGTTCTCTGAGCAAGGAGTAGGTCTTGTCTATTACATATTGGGTTTATGGAACGGTATCTGAGCTAATTTGAAACCCTTGTTTTATGTATCACCCCACCTCACCTTTCCCGTTAAGCAGCCATAGTGTGTTTTCTGCATGTGTGACTCTGTTCTGTTTTGTAATTCAGTTCAAGTGTAACGGTTTTTACATTCCCTCTATCAGTGATACCTTATGAGAAGTGTCCTTTTCTGTGTGACTTATTTCACTTAGAGTCGTTGTACCTAAATCCACTCATCATGCTGCTACTAGCCTTATGACATTGATTTCACGGCTGAGTGATATTCCATTGTACATAAGGACCACAACTTCTTTATCCATTTTTCTCTTTCCTGGGATATTTAAGGTGGAATGAAGTGGAGGTCCTTGTCAACAGAGCAGCCCTAAACTTTGGGGTGCTTGTGTCTTGCTGATTTTTCATTTTCCCAATTTATACCCCCATGAGTGGAAGTGCCCTATGCTCTCTAAGCTGTGTTTTTTAGGTGTTTCAGGACACACCGTACACTTCTCCAGAGTGGCTGTTGGCAATTTACATCCCGCCCATCAGTGTAGCAAGGCTCCCATTTCTCCATGGCCTGTCCTACATTTCTGGTTTTGACACTTTTTTCAGCATGGCCCTTTTGACCGATGGGAAGCGAGACTTCTTTGTAGCGCTGATTTGCCTTTCCAGGTTGCTTGGTTGGCCAAAAAGGGCGTATGCGTTTTTTACTGAAGAAACGCATACGCCCTTTTTGGCCAAGGGCATCATTGTCGACGTTTTGCCGCTTTTCATGTGCTTTAAAGGCGATTCGAATCTACCTCCTGAAATCTGTTTCCTGCAATTCTGCCTTGATTTCAAATCCTCTTCTTTGCCTTCCCTCAATATATTTGTGGATGAGAGTTATCATTTATAAGTCTGCAGGTTTGGAAATTGCAGTGCCCTGAACCTCCATTTTACAACTCGCTTTTTAGGGAGCTGGCCGCAAAAGCGCAGGATGGCTTCAGGCCCTGTTCTGGTTCCGGGGGGCAGGCTGAGCCTGTGGTTAATTTTTCTTCCTGATGGGAAAATATAGTGACCTGTGCCTGTCCCAACACCAAGAGCTAGTCTTTCATTGGTTCCACGTATTCCCGTTCATCCTCAGTACAAATTGCAACCTGTACGGAACAGGAGGTTAAAGGTGCTGATGCTCCAAGGAGGGAGATTGCTAGTAAAGTGGCTGGAATGGCGACCCGGGCACAAGCAGATGAGAAATGAGGTACGTTTTAGAAAGCTTTCCCCATCACACGGTGTACCATCTTCTGGGTATCTCATGCATGTTTTCGATGTAGGAAGATGCCCTTGAACCTGGAGATTTGGGACCCATGCGATGGGTACCATGCAGTATTACTTTAAAGGGTCTGCGTTTGCTCACCCAACCTCACCAAACCTCTCAGCCGCAACAGTGTCCACCCTTATGTCTCATCCAGCTGTGGGTCTAGATATGGTCAATCCAGGTTGCATCACAGCCCCTGAACGCATTGTGTAAGAATTTCGCTCTCTTTCACTGTCTTTGTTTCATGGGTTTTTCAATGTAATTTATTTTTATAATGGGGTTTAGCTGCTTTTCACTGCTGTGTTTATGCTGCTTTACACCCACTTGACACACTAACAGAGAGATATCAATACATAGCTTTTAAGATTATTACTATTCAGATATATTCTTGTGCGGTGAATAGGGCGTGTTGAGTCCAGTTCTCTGAGCAAGGAGTAGGTCTTGTCTATTACATATTGGGTTTATGGAACGGTATCTGAGCTAATTTGAAACCCTTGTTTTATGTAACACCCCACCTCACCTTTCCCGTTAAGCAGCCATAGTGTGTTTTCTGCATGTGTGACTCTGTTCTGTTTTGTAATTCAGTTCAAGTGTAACGGTTTTTACATTCCCTCTATAAGTGATACCTTCTGAGAAGTGTCCTTTTCTGTGTGACTTATTTCACTTAGAGTCGTCGTACCTAAATCCACTCATCATCCTGCTACTAGCCTTATGACATTGATTTCACGGCTGAGTGATATTCCATTGTACATAAGGACCACAACTTCTTTATCCATTTTTCTCTTTCCTGGGATATTGAAGGTGGAATGAAGTGGAGGTCCTTGTCAACAGAGCAGCCCTAAACTTTGGGGTGCTTGTGTCTTGCTGATTTTTCATTTTCCCAATTTATACCCCCATGAGTGGAAGTGCCCTATGCTCTCTAAGCTTTGCTTTTTAGACGTTTCAGGACTCACCGTACACTTCTCCAGAGTGGCTGTTGACAATTTACATCCCGCCCATCAGTGTAGCAAGGCTCCCATTTCTCCATGGCCTGTCCTGCATTTTTGGTTTTGAGACTTTTTTCAGCATGGCCCTTTTGACCGATGGGAAGCGAGACATCATTGTAGCGCTGATTTGCCTTTCCAGGTTGCTTGGTTGGCCAAAAAGGGCGTATGCGTTTTTTCCTGAATATATTCAGGAAAAAACGCATACGCCCTTTTTGGCCAAGGGCATCATTGTCAACGTTTTGCCGCTTTTCATGTGCTTTAAAGGAGCTTCGAATCTACCTCCTGAAATCTGTTTCCTGCAATTCTGCCTTGATTTCAAATCCTCTTCTTTGCCTTCCCTCAATATATTTGTGGACGAGAGTTATCATTTATAACTCTGCAGGTTTGTGAATTGCAGTGCCCTGAACCTCCATTTTACAACTCGCTTTTTAGGGAGCTGGCCGCAAAAGCGCAGGATGCCTTCAGGCCCTGTTCTGGTTCCGGGGGCAGGCTGAGCCTGTGGTTAATTCTCCTTCCTGATGGGAAAATAGAGTGACCTGTGCCTGTCCCAACACCAAGAGCTAGTCTCTCATTGGTTCCACGTCTTCCAGTTCATCCTCAGGACAAATTGCAACCTGTACGGAACAGGAGGTTAAAGGTGCTGATGCTCCAAGTAGGGAGATTGCTAGTAGAGTGGCTGGAATGGCGAACCCGGGCACAAGGAGATGAGAAATGAGGTGCGTTTTAGAAACCTTTCCCCATCACACGGTGTACCATCTTCTGGGTTTCTCATGCATGTTTTCGATGTTGGAAGATGCCCTTGAAGCTGGAGATTTGGGATCCATGCGATGGGTACCACGCAGTATTCCTTTAAAGGGTCTGCGTTTGCTCACCCAACCTCACCAAACCTCTCAGCCCCAAGAGTGTCCACCCTTATGTCTCATCCAGCTGTGGGTCTAGATATGGTCAATCCAGGTTGCATCACAGCCCCTGAACTCATTGTGTAAGAATTTCTATCTCTTTCACTGTCGTTGTTTCATGGGTTTTTCAAAGTAATTTATTTTCATAATGGGGTTTAGCTGCTTTTCACGGCTGTGTTTATGCCGCTTTCCACCCACTTGACACACTAACAGAGAGATATCAATACATAGGCTGTAAGATTATTACTAGTCAGATATATTCTTGTGCGGTGAATAGGGCGTGTTGAGTCCAGTTCCCTGAGCAAGGAGTAGGTCTTGTCTATTACATATTGGTTTTATGGAACGGTATCTGAGCTAATTTGAAACCCTTGTTTTATGTATCACCCCACCTCACCTTTCCCGTTAAGCAGCCATAGTGTGTTTTCTGCATGTGTGACTCTGTTCTGTTTTGTAATTCAGGTCAAGTGTAACGGTTTTTACATTCCCTCTATCAGTGATACCTTAGGAGAAGTGTCCTTTTCTGTGTGACTTATTTCACTTAGAATCGTCGTACCTAAATCCACTCATCATGCTGCTACTAACATTATGACATTGATTTCATGGCTGAGTGATATTCCATTGTACATAAGGACCACAACTTCTTTATCCATTTTTCTCTTTCCTGGGATATTGAAGGTGGAATGAAGTGGAGGTCCTTGTCAACAGAGCAGCCCTAAACTTTGGGGTGCTTGTGTCTTGCTGATTTTTCATTTTCCCAATTTATACCCCCATGAGTGGAAGTGCCCTATGCTCTCTAAGCTGTGTTTTTTAGGTGTTTCAGGACACACCGTACACTTCTCCAGAGTGGCTGTTGGCAATTTACATCCCGCCCATCAGTGTAGCAAGGCTCCCATTTCTCCATGGCCTGTCCTGCATTTCTGGTTTTGACACGTTTTTCAGCATGGCCCTTTTGACCGATGGGAAGCGAGACTTCTCTGTAGCGCTGATTTGCCTTTCCAGGTTGCTTGGTTGGCCAAAAAGGGCGTATGCGTTTTTTCCTGAATATATTCAGGAAAAAACGCATACGCCCTTTTTGGCCAAGGGCATCATTGTCAACGTTTTGCCACTTTTCATGTGCTTTAAAGGCGATTCGAATCTACCTCCTGAAATCTGTTTCCTGCAATTCTGCCTTGATTTCAAATCCTCTTCTTTGCCTTCCCTCAATATATTTGTGGATGAGAGTTATCATTTATAACTCTGCAGGTTTGTGAATTGCAGTGCCCTGAGGCTCCATTTTACAACTCGCTTTTTTGGGAGCTGGCCGCAAAAGCGCATGATGGTTTCTCGCCCTGTTCTGGTTCCGGGGGGCAGGCTGAGCCTGTGGTTAATTCTTCTTCCTGATGGGAAAATAGAGTGACCTGTGCCTGTGTCCACACCAAGTGCTAGTCTCTCATTGGTTCCCCATCTTCCCGTTCATCCTCAGGACAAATTGCAACCTGTACGGAACAGGAGGTTAAAGGTGCTGATGCTCCAAGTAGGGAGATTGCTAGTAAAGCGGCTGGAATGGCGAACCCAGGCACAAGGAGATGAGAAATGAGGTGCGTTTTAGAAACCTTTCCCCATCACACGGATGTACCATCGTCTGGGTTGCTCATGCATGTTTTTGATGTAGGAGGATGCCCTTGAACCTGGAGATTTGGGACCCATGGGACGGATACCACGCAGTATTACTTTAAAGGGTCTGCGTTTGCACACCCAACCTCACCAAACCTCTCAGCCCCAAGAGTGTCCACCCTTATGTCTCATCCAGCTGTGGGTCTAGATATGGTCAATCCAGGTTGCATCACAGCCCCTGAACGCATTGTGTAAGAATTTCTCTCTCTTTCACTGTCTTTGTTTCATGGGTTTTTCAAAGTAATTAATTTTTATAATGGGGTTTAGCTGCTTTTCACTGCTGTGTTTATGCCGCTTTACACCCACTTGACACACTAACAGAGAGATATCAATACATAGGTTTTAAGATTATTACTAGTCACATATATTCTTGTGCTGTGAATAGGGCGTGTTGAGTCCAGTTCTCTGAGCAAGGAGTAGGTCTTGTCTATTACATATTGGGTTTATCGAACGGTATCTGAGCTAATTTGATACCCTTGTTTTATGTATCACCCCACCTCACCTTTCCCGTTAAGCAGCCATAGTGTGTTTTCTGCATGTGTGACTCTGTTCTGTTTTGTAATTCAGTTCAAGTGTAACGGTTTTTACATTCCCTCCATAAGTGATACCTTATGAGAAGTGTCCTTTTCTGTGTGACTTATTTCACTTAGAATCGTCGTACCTAAATCCACTCATCATGCTGCTACTAACATTATGACATTGATTTCCTGGCTGAGTGATATTCCATTGTACATACGGACCACAACTTCTTTATTCATTTTTCTCTTTCCTGGGATATTTAAGGTGGAATGAAGTGGAGGTCCTTGTCAACAGAGCAGCCCTCAACATTGGGGTGCTTGTGTCTTGCTGATTTTTAATTTTCCCAATTTATACCCCCATGAGTGGAAGTGCCCTATGCTCTCTAAGCTGTGTTTTTCAGATGTTTCAGGACACACCGTGCACTTCTCCAGAGTGGCTGTTGGCAATTTACATCCCGCCCATCAGTGTAGCAAGGCTCCCATTTCTTCATGGCCTGTCCTGCATTTCTGGTTTTGACACTTTTTTCAGCATGGCCCTTTTGACCGATGGGAAGCGAGACTTCTCTGTAGCGCTGATTTGCCTTTCCAGGTTGCTTGGTTGGCCAAAAAGGGCGTATGCGTTTTTTCCTGAATATATTCAGGAAAAAACGCATACGCCCTTTTTGGCCAAGGGCATCATTGTCAACGTTTTGCCGCTTTTCATGTGCTTTAAAGGCGATTCGTATCTACCTCCTGAAATCTGTTTCGTGCAATTCTGCCTTGATTTCAAATCCTCTTCTTTGCCTTCCCTCAATATATTTGTGGACGAGAGTTATCATTTATAACTCTGCAGGTTTGTGAATTGCAGTGCCCTGAACCTCCATTTTACAACTCGCTTTTTTGGGAGCTGGCCGCAAAAGCGCAGGATGGCTTCAGGCCCTGTTCTGGTTCCGGGGGGCAGGCTGAGCCTGTGGTTAATTCTTCTTCCTGATGGGAAAATAGAGTGACCTGTGCCTGTCCCAACACCAAGAGCTAGTCTCTCGTTGGTTCCCCGTCTTCCCGTTCATCCTCAGGACAAATTGCAACCTGTACAGAACAGGAGGTTAAAGGTGCTGATGCTCCAAGTAGGGAGATTGCTAATAAAGTGGCTGGAATGGCGAACCCGGGCACAAGGAGATGAGAAATGAGGTGCGTTTTAGAAACCTTTCCCCATCACACGGTGTACCATCTTCTGGGTTTCTCATGCATGTTTTCGATGTAGGAAGATGCCCTTGAAGCTGGAGATTTGGGACCCATGCGATGGGTACCACGCAGTATTCCTTTAAAGGGTCTGCGTTTGCTCACCCAACCTCACCAAACCTCTCAGCCCCAAGAATGTCCACCCTTATGTCTCATCCAGCTGTGGGTCTGGATATGGTCAATCCAGGTTGCATCACAGCCCCTGAACTCATTGTGTAAGAATTTCTATCTCTTTCACTGTCGTTGTTTCATGGGTTTTTCAAAGTAATTTATTTTCATAATGGGGTTTAGCTTCTTTTCACGGGTGTGTTTATGCCGCTTTCCACCCACTTGACACACTAACAGAGAGATATCAGTACATAGGCTTTAAGATTATTACTAGTCAGATATATTCTTGTGCGGTGAATAGGGCGTGTTGAGTCCAGTTCTCTGAGCAAGGAGTAGGTGTTGTCTACTACATATTGGGTTTATGGAACGGTATCTGAGCTAATTTGATACCCTTGTTTTATGTATCACCCCACCTCACCTTTCCCGTTAAGCAGCCATAGTGTGTTTTCTGCATGTGTGACTCTGTTCTGTTTTGTAATTCAGTTCAAGTGTAACGGTTTTTACATTCCCTCTATCAGTGATACCTTATGAGAAGTGTCCTTTTCTGTGTGACTTATTTCACTTAGAATCGTCGTACCTAAATCCACTCATCATGCTGCTACTAACATTATGACATTGATTTCATGGCTGAATGATATTCCATTGTACATAAGGACCACAACTTCTTTATCCATTTTTCTCTTTCCTGGGATATTTAAGGTGGAATGAAGTGGAGGTCCTTGTCAACAGAGCAGCCCTCAACTTTGGGGTGCTTGTGTCTTGCTGATTTTTCATTTTCCCAATTTATACCCCCATGAGTGGAAGTGCCCTATGCTCTCTAAGCTGTGTTTTTCAGATGTTTCAGGACACACCGTGCACTTCTCCAGAGTGGCTGTTGGCAATTTACATCCCGCCCATCAGTGTAGCAAGGCTCCCATTTCTCCATGGCCTGTCCTGCATTTCTGGTTTTGACACTTTTTTCAGCATGGCCCTTTTGACCGATGGGAAGCGAGACTTCTCTGTAGCGCTGATTTGCCTTTCCAGGTTGCTTGGTTGGCCAAAAAGGGCGTATGCGTTTTTTCCTGAATATATTCAGGAAAAAACGCATACGCCCTTTTTGGCCAAGGGCATCATTGTCAACGTTTTGCCGCTTTTCATGTGCTTTAAAGGCGATTCGTATCTACCTCCTGAAATCTGTTTCGTGCAATTCTGCCTTGATTTCAAATCCTCTTCTTTGCCTTCCCTCAATATATTTGTGGACGAGAGTTATCATTTATAACTCTGCAGGTTTGTGAATTGCAGTGCCCTGAACCTCCATTTTACAACTCGCTTTTTTGGGAGCTGGCCGCAAAAGTGCAGGATGGCTTCAGGCCCTGTTCTGGTCCCGGGGGGCAGGCTGAGCCTGTGGTTAATTCTTCTTCCTGATGGGAAAATAGAGTGACCTGTGCCTGTCCCGACACCAAGAGCTAGTCTCTCGTTGGTTCCCCGTCTTCCCGTTCATCCTCAGGACAAATTGCAACCTGTACGGAACAGGAGGTTAAAGGTGCTGATGCTCCAAGTAGGGAGATTGCTAGTAAAGGGGCTGGAATGGCGAACCCGGGCACAAGGAGATGAGAAATGAGGTGCGTTTTAGAAACCTTTCCCCATCACACGGTGTACCATCTTCTGGGTTTCTCATGCATGTTTTCGATGTAGGAAGATGCCCTTGAAGCTGGAGATTTGGGACCCATGCGATGGGTACCACGCAGTATTCCTTTAAAGGGTCTGCGTTTGCTCACCCAACCTCACCAAACCTCTCAGCCCCAAGAGTGTCCACCCTTATGTCTCATCCAGCTGTGGGTCTAGATATGGTCAATCCAGGTTGCATCACAGCCCCTGAACTCATTGTGTAAGAATTTCTATCTCTTTCACTGTCGTTGTTTCATGGGTTTTTCAAAGTAATTTATTTTCATAATGGGGTTTAGCTGCTTTTCACGGCTGTGTTTATGCCGCTTTCCACCCACTTGACACACTAACAGAGAGATATCAATACATAGGCTTTAAGATTATTACTAGTCAGATATATTCTTGTGCGGTGAATAGGGCGTGTTGAGTCCAGTTCTCTGAGCAAGGAGTAGGTCTTGTCTACTACATATTGGGTTTATGGAACGGTATCTGAGCTAATTTGATACCCTTGTTTTATGTATCACCCCACCTCACCTTTCCCGTTAAGCAGCCATAGTGTGTTTTCTGCATGTGTGACTCTGTTCTGTTTTGTAATTCAGTTCAAGTGTAACGGTTTTTACATTCCCTCTATCAGTGATACCTTAGGAGAAGTGTCCTTTTCTGTGTGACTTATTTCACTTAGAATCGTCGTACCTAAATCCACTCATCATGCTGCTACTAACATTATGACATTGATTTCATGGCTGAGTGATATTCCATTGTACATAAGGACCACAACTTCTTTATCCATTTTTCTCTTTCCTGGGATACTTAAGGTGGAATGAAGTGGAGGTCCTTGTCAACAGAGCAGCCCTCAACTTTGGGGTGCTTGTGTCTTGCTGATTTTTCATTTTCCCAATTTATACCCCCATGAGTGGAAGTGCCCTATGCTCTCTAAGCTGTGTTTTTCAGATGTTTCAGGACACACCGTACACTTCTCCAGAGTGGCTGTAGGCAATTTACATCCCGCCCATCAGTGTAGCAAGGCTCCCATTTCTCCATGGCCTGTCCTGCATTTCTGGTTTTGACACTTTTTTCAGCATGGCCCTTTTGACCGATGGGAAGCGAGACTTCTCTGTAGCGCTGATTTGCCTTTCCAGGTTGCTTGGTTGGCCAAAAAGGGCGTATGCGTTTTTTCCTGAATATATTCAGGAAAAAACGCATACGCCCTTTTTGGCCAAGGGCATCATTGTCAACGTTTTGCCGCTTTTCATGTGCTTTAAAGGTGATTCGTTTCTACCTCCTGAAATCTGTTTCGTGCAATTCTGCCTTGATTTCAAATCCTCTTCTTTGCCTTCCCTCAATATATTTGTGGACGAGAGTTATCATTTATAACGCTGCAGGTTTGTGAATTGCAGTGCCCTGAACCTCCATTTTACAACTCGCTTTTTTGGGAGCTGGCCGCAAAAGCGCAGGATGGCTTCATGCCCTGTTCTGGTTCCGGGGGGCAGGCTGAGCCTGTGGTTAATTCTTCTTCCTGATGCGAAAATAGAGTGACCTGTGCCTGTCCCGACACCAAGAGCTAGTCTCTCGTTGGTTCCCCGTCTTCCCGTTCATCCTCAGGACAAATTGCAACCTGTACGGAACAGGAGGTTAAAGGTGCTGATGCTCCAAGTAGGGAGATTGCTAGTAAAGCGGCTGGAATGGCGAACCCGGGCACAAGGAGATGAGAAATGAGGTGCGTTTTAGAAACCTTTCCCCATCACACGGTGTACCATCTTCTGGGTTTCTCATGCATGTTTTCGATGTAGGAAGATGCCCTTGAACCTGGAGATTTGGGACCCATGGGACGGGTACCACGCAGTATTACTTTAAAGGGTCTGCGTTTGCTCACCCAACCTCACCAAACCTCTCAGCCCCAAGAGTGTCCACCGTTATGTCTCACCCAGTTGTGGGTCTAGATATGGTCAATCCAGGTTGCATCACAGCCCCTGAACGCATTGTGTAAGAATTTCTCTCTCTTTCACTGTCTTTGTTTCATGGGTTTTTCAAAGTAATTTATTTTTATAATGCGCTTTAGCTGCTTTTCACTGCTGTGTTTATGCCGCTTTACACCCACTTGACACACTAACAGAGAGATATCAATACATAGGTTTTAAGATTATTCCTAGTCAGATATATTCTTGTGCGGTGAATAGGGCGTGTTGAGTCCTGTTCTCTGAGCAAGGAGTAGGTCTTGTCTATTACATATTGGGTTTATGGAACGGTATCTGAGCTAATTTGAAACCCTTGTTTTATGTATCACCCCACCTCACCTTTCCCGTTAAGCAGCCATAGTGTGTTTTCTGCATGTGTGACTCTGTTCTGTTTTGTAATTCAGTTCAAGTGTAATGGTTTTTACATTCCCTCTATAAGTGATACCTTATGAGAAGTGTCCTTTTCTGTGTGACTTATTTCACTTAGAATCGTCGTACCTAAATCCACTCATCATGCTGCTACTAGTCTTATGACATTGATTTCATGGCTGAGTGATATTCCATTGTACATAAGGACCACAACTTCTTTATCCATTTTCCTCTTTCCTGGGATATTGAAGGTGGAATGAAGTGGAGGTCCTTGTCAACAGAGCAGCCCTAAACTTTGGGGTGCTTATGTCTTGCTGATTTTTAATTTTCCCAATTTATAACCCCATGAGTGGAAGTACCGTATGCTCTCTAAGCTGTGTTTTGCAAGTGTTTCAGGACACAACGTACACTTCTCCAGAGTGGCTGTTGGCAATTTACATCCCGCACATCTGTGTAGCAAGGCTCCCATTTCTCCATGGCCTGTCCTGCATTTCTGGTTTTGACACGTTTTTCAGCATGGCCCTTTTGACCGATGGGTAGCGAGTCTTCTTTGTAGCCCTGATTTGCCTTTCCAGGTTGCTTGGTTGGCCAAAAAGGGCGTATGCGTTTTTTCCTGAATATATTCAGGAAAAAACGCATACGCCCTTTTTGGCCAAGGGCATCATTGTCAACGTTTTGCCTCTTTTCATGTGCTTTAAAGGCGATTCGAATCTACCTCCTGAAATCTGTTTCCTGCAATTCTGCCTTGATTTCAAATACTCTTCTTTGCCTTCCCTCAATATATTTGTGGACGAGAGTTATCATTTATAACTCTGCAGGTTTGTGAATTGCAGTGCCCTGAAGCTCCATTTTACAACTCGCTCTTTTGGGAGCTGGCCACAGAAGCTCAGGATGGCTTCAGGCCCTGTTCTGGTTCCAGGGGGCAGGCTGAGCCTGTGGTTAATTCTTCTTCCTGATTGGAAAATAGAGTGACCTGTGCCTGTGTCCACACTAACAGCTAGTCTCTCATTGGTTCCCCGTCTTCCCGTTCATCCTCAGGACAAATTGCAACCTGTACGGAACAGGAGGTTAAAGGTGCTGATGCTCCAAGTAGGGAGATTGCTTATAAAGTGGCTGGAATGGCGAACCCGGGCACAAGGAGGTGAGAAATGAGGTGCGTTTTAGAAACCTTTCCCCATCACACGGTGTACCATCTTCTGGGTTTCTCATGCATGTTTTCGATGAAGGAAGATGCCCTTGATCCTGGAGATTTGGGACCCATGGATTGGGTTCCACACAGTATTACTTTAAAGGGTCTGCGTTTGCACACCCAACCTCACCAAACCTCTCAGCCCCAAGAGTGTCCACCCTTATGTCTCATCCAGCTGTGGGTCTAGATATGGTCAATCCAGGTTGCATCACAGCCCCTGAACGCATTGTGTAAGAATTTCTCTCTCTTTCACTGTCTTTGTTTCATGGGTTTTTTAAAGTAATTTATTTTTATAATGGGGTTTAGCTGCTTTTCACTGCTGTGTTTATGCCGCTTTACACCCACTTGACACACTAACAGAGAGATATCAATACATAGGTTTTAAGCTTATTACTAGTCAGATAGATTCTTGTGCGGTGAATAGGGCATGTTGAGTCCAGTTCTCTGAGCAAGGAGTAGGTCTTGTCTATTACATATTGGGTTTATGGAACGGTATCTGAGCTAATTTGAAACCCTTGTTTTATGTATCACCCCACCTCACCTTTCCCGTTAAGCAGCCATAGTGTGTTTTCTGCATGTGTGACTCTGTTCTGTTTTGTAATTCAGTTCAAGTGTAACGGTTTTTACATTCCCTCTATCAGTGATACCTTATGAGAAGTGTCCTTTTCTGTGTGACTTATTTCACTTAGAATCGTCGTACCTAAATCCACTCATCATGCTTCTACTAGCCTTATGACATTGATTTCATGGCTGAGTGATATTCCATTGTACATAAGGACCACAACTTCTTTATCCATTTTTCTCTTTCCTGGGATATTTAAGGTGGAATGAAGTGGAGGTCCTTGTCAACAGAGCAGCCCTAAACTTTGGGGTGCTTGTGTCTTGCTGATTTTTCATTTTCCCAATTTATACCCCCATGAGTGGAAGTGCCCTATGCTCTCTAAGCTGTGTTTTTTAGGTGTTTCAGGACACACCGTACACTTCTCCAGAGTGGCTGTTGGCAATTTACATCCCGCCCATCAGTGTAGCAAGGCTCCCATTTCTCCATGGCCTGTCCTGCATTTCTGGTTTTGACACGTTTTTCAGCATGGCCCTTTTGACCGATGGGTAGCGAGTCTTCTTTGTAGGCCTGATTTGCCTTTCCAGGTTGCTTGGTTGGCCAAAAAGGGCGTATGCGTTTTTTCCTGAATATATTCAGGAAAAAACGCATACGCCCTTTTTGGCCAAGGGCATCATTGTCAACGTTTTGCCACTTTTCATGTGCTTTAAAGGCGATTCGAATCTACCTCCTGAAATCTGTTTCCTGCAATTCTGCCTTGATTTCAAATCCTCTTCTTTGCCTTCCCTCAATATATTTGTGGATGAGAGTTATCATTTATAACTCTGCAGTTTTGTGAATTGCAGTGCCCTGAGGCTCCATTTTACAACTCGCTTTTTTGGGAGCTGGCCGCAAAAGCGCATGATGGTTTCTCGCCCTGTTCTGGTTCCGGGGGGCAGGCTGAGCCTGTGGTTAATTCTTCTTCCTGATGGGAAAATAGAGTGACCTGTGCCTGTGTCCACACCAAGAGCTAGTCTCTCATTGGTTCCCCATCTTCCCGTTCATCCTCAGGACAAATTGCAACCTGTACGGAACAGGAGGTTAAAGGTGCTGATGCTCCAAGTAGGGAGATTGCTAGTAAAGCGGCTGGAATGGCGAACCCAGGCACAAGGAGATGAGAAATGAGGTGCGTTTTAGAAACCTTTCCCCATCACACGGATGTACCATCGTCTGGGTTGCTCATGCATGTTTTTGATGTAGGAGGATGCCCTTGAACCTGGAGATTTGGGACCCATGGGACGGATACCACGCAGTATTACTTTAAAGGGTCTGCGTTTGCTCACCCAACCTCACCAAACCTCTCAGCCCCAAGAGTGTCCACCCTTATGTCTCATCCAGCTGTGGGTCTAGATATGGTCAATCCAGGTTGCATCACAGCCCCTGAACGCATTGTGTAAGAATTTCTCTCTTTTTCACTGTCTTTGTTTCATGGGTTTTTCAAAGTAATTAATTTTTATAATGGGGTTTAGCTGCTTTTCACTGCTGTGTTTATGCCGCTTTACACCCACTTGACACACTAACAGAGAGATATCAATACATAGGTTTTAAGATTATTACTAGTCAGATATATTCTTGTGCGGTGAATAGGGCGTGTTGAGTCCAGTTCTCTGAGCAAGGAGTAGGTCTTGTCTATTACATATTGGGTTTATGGAACGGTATCTGAGCTAATTTGAAACCCTTGTTTTATGTATCACCCCACCTCACGTTTCCCGTTAAGTAGCCATAGTGTGTTTACTGCATGTGTGACTGTGTTCTGTTTTGTAATTCAGTTCAAGTGTAACGGTTTTTACATTCCCTCTATAAGTGATACCTTATGAGAAGTGTCCTTTTCTGTGTGACTTATTTCACTTAGAATCGTCGTACCTAAATCCACTCATCATGCTGCTACTAGCCTTATGACATTGATTTCATGGCTGAGTGATAGTCAATTGTACATAAGGACCACAACTTCTTTATCCATTTTTCTCTTTCCTGGGATATTTAAGGTGGAATGAAGTGGAGGTCCTGGTCAACAGAGCAGCCCTCAACTTTGGGGTGCTTGTGTCTTGCTGATTTTTAATTTTCCCAATTTATACCCCCATGAGTGGAAGTGCCCTATGCTCTCTAAGCTGTGTTTTTTAGATGTTTCAGGACACACCGTACACTTCTCCAGAGTGGCTGTTGGCAATTTACATCCCTCCCATCAGTGTAGCAAGGCTCCCATTTCTCCATGGCCTGTCCTGCATTTCTGGTTTTGACACTTTTTTCAGCATGGCCCTTTTGACCGATGGGAAGCGAGACTTCTTTGTAGCGCTGATTTGCCTTTCCAGGTTGCTTGGTTGGCCAAAAAGGGCGTATGCGTTTTTTACTGAAGAAACGCATACGCCCTTTTTGGCCAAGGGCATCATTGTCGACGTTTTGCCGCTTTTCATGTGCTTTAAAGGCGATTCGAATCTACCTCCTGAAATCTGTTTCCTGCAATTCTGCCTTGCTTTCAAATCCTCTTCGTTGCCTTACCTCAATATATTTGTGGACGAGAGTTATCATTTATAACTCTGCAGGTTTGTGAATTGCATTGCCCCTGAGCTCCATTTTTCAACTGGCTTTTTTGGGAGCTGGCAGCAATTCGCAGGATGGCCTCAGGCCCTATTCTTGTTCCGGGCGGCAGGCTGAGCCTGTGGTTAATTCTTCTTCCTGATGGGAAAATAGAGTGACCTTTGCCTGTCCCAACACCAAGAGCTAGTCTCTCATTGGCTCCCCCTCTTTCCGTTCATCCTCAGGACAAATTGCAAGCTGTACGGAACAGGAGGTTAAAGGTGCTGATTCTCCATGGAGGGAGATTGCTACTAAAGCGGCTGTTATGGCGAACCCGAGCACAAGGAGATGAGAAATGAGTTGCGTTTTAGAAACCTTTCCTGATCACACGGTGTACCACCTTCTGGGTTTCTCATGCATGTTTTCGATGTAGGAAGATGCCCTTGAACCTGGAGATTTGGAACCCATGAGTTGGGTAACAGGCAATATTACTTTAAAGGCTCTGCGTTTGCTCCCCCAACCTCACCAAGCCTCTCAGCCCCAAGAGTGTCCACCCTTATGTCTCATCCAACTGTGGGTCTAGATATGGTCAATCCAGGTGGCATCATAGCCCCTGAACGAATTTTGTAAGAATTTCTCTCTCTTTCCCTGTCTTTGTTTCACGGGTTTTTAAAAGTAATTTATTTTTATAATGGGGTTTAGCTGCTTTTCACGGCTGTGTTTATGCCGCTTTACACCCACTTGACTCACTTCCAGAGAGATATCAATACATAGGTTTTACAATTCTGACTAGTCAGATATGTTCTCTTGCGGTGAATAGGGGATGTTGAGTCCAGTTCACTGAGGAAGGAGTAGGTCTTGTCTATTACATATTGGATTTATGGAACGTTATCTGAGCTAATTTGAAATCCTTGTTTTATGCATCACCCCACCTCACCTTTCCCGTTAAGCAACCATAGTGTGTTTTCTAAATGTGTGACTCTGTTCTGTTTTGTAATTCCGTTCAATTGTAGCAGTTTTTACATTCCCTCTGTTAGTGATATCTTATGATAAGTGTCGTTTTCTGTGTGACTTATTTCACTTAGAATCGTCGTACCTAAATCCACTCATCATGCTGCTACTACCCTTATGATATTGATTTCACGCCCGAGTGATATACAATTGTACATATGGACCACAACTTCTTTATCCATTTTTCTCTTTCCTTGCATATTGAAGGTGGAATTAAGTGGAGGTTCTTGTCAACAGAGCAGCCCTAAAGTTTGGGGTGCCTGTGTCTTGCTGATTTTTAGTTTTCCCAATTTATACGCCCATGAGTGGATGTGCCCCTTTCTCTCTAGCTGTGTTTTTTAGATGTTTTAGGAAACACCATACCCTTCTCCAGAGTCATCATTGGCAATTTACACCCCACCCATCAGTGTAACAAGGCTCCCTTTCCTCCATGGCCTCTCCTGCATTTCTTGTTTTTACACTTTTTTAGGAAGGCCATTTTGACTGATGGGAAGTCAGAGTTCTTTGTAGTGCTGAATTGCATTTCCGGCTTGCTTGGTTGGCCAAAAAGGGCCTATGGGTTTTTTCCTGAATTCATTCAGAAAAAAACGCATATGCTCTTTTTGGCCAAGTGCATCATTGTCGACGTTTTACCGCTTTTCATGTGCTTTAGGGGTGATTCAAATCTAACTCCTGAAATCTGTTTCCTGCAATTCTGCCTTGATTTCAAATCCTCTTCTTTGCCTTCCCTCAATATATTTGTGGACGAGAGTTATCATTTATAACTCTGCAGATTTGTGAATTGCAGTGCCCCTGAGCTCCATTTTTCAACTCGCTTTTTTGGGAGCTTTCCGCAGATCCGCTCGTTTGCTTCTGGCCCTACTCTGGTTCCCGGTGGCAGGCTAAGCCTTTGCTTAATTCTTCTTCCTGACTGGAAAGTAGAGTGGCATGTGCCTCTCCGAACACCTAGGGCTTGGCTCTCCTTGTTTCTCCTCCTTCCCCTTCTTCCTTTGGACAAATTCCAATTTCTGTGCAACTGGATGTTGAAGGTGCTGACATCCTCAAGTGGGGAGATTTTAAGGAAAAAGGCTGGAGGGGTGAACCCAACAACCAGGAAATTAGGAGTTTTGGTGCCTTTTCCAAAATCTTCCTGATCCTACCGTGTTCCATCTTCTGGGTGTCACAGGCATGTTTTAGCTGTAGGAAAGGTCCCGTGTATGTAAGGAGAACACAAGGGTTTTTTCCAAATCAGTGTCTCCCCGAACTCCAATCTGGGGAATTTTTAAGCTACTGGTACATGTGTGTTCATTAAGGGACTTGGGCTGTAGGCAGAGTCCGAACTTTAGATGATTGAAGTCTTCAGGTTCAGAAACGCTCACCATCGGCCTCCTTTAGTTTCCATTTTATCTGTAGTTGATAGATGATGTCGATATAGATATCTATTGTTTTTCAGATTATTTCCCCTCAGGGGTCATTACAAAATATTGAGTATAGTTCCTTGTGCTATACAGTAGTTCCTTGTTGATGATATATTTTATACATAGCAGTGTGTATATGTTAATCTGAAACTGTTAATTTATCCCTCCTCCCACCTTTCCCCTTTGGTAATAAAAAATATAAGATTTTATACTTCTCAGAAATCTAGGAGCTGAAAGAGAGGTATCATTTTCAATGGAAAATCATTCAAAACAAGGTTGAAACTTCAACCAAGATTATTAGATGTACATCCTTGGAAAGAAATCACTGCATTTCTCTACTGTTGACCTGACAAATAAGACAAACCCCTCCACTGAACTTGCTTATAATAAAGTGATGGAAATATCAAATGGAAGTGTTAGAAACATCTTATTTTACACGAGCCTTATACACTGCTCTATGTTAATTACAGTTTGGCTCACACATCTGTTCATTGAAGTTACAATGTTCTCAAATTCTGTTACTGATCCTGCAGAGTGGACCCCAACAAGGGTCTCCCTGCCCAGTGTCATTGGAGCCAACAGATCGAGACTGACTTTGGTTCAGAAGCAAAGGAAAACTTTATATTTTGATCAGAGAATGGAGAGGTGAGAGTGTGTGCTCCCCTGCGGGTTGTGGGCCGGGCTGCTGTGTAGGGATCCTGTCAGCATCAGCGGGAGGGAGGGGGCGGAGCTCTCGAGGGCCGGGTTGCCTGGAGCTCAGGCTCTATGTCGCAGAGTCTGCACGGGGCCCCACGAGCTGAGGTGTCGGCCCAGCCATTTTGCACGAGGAAATCGGGTCTGAAGTGTCGGGTGTGGGACCTCTGCATGTGGAAACCTAGGAGCAAGTGAAATTAGACAAAGCACAAAGGAAAAAATGGTTAGACTTTATTTTATTGCCCAGATTCTATTTTTATCTCCCAGGAATTTTTAATGGGCTTTGCCAGTGACAAAGCCCTCCTCTGCCTTTTGTCCCATTCCTCATTCTTGAGGCGCTGAGGGTGCAGACACGTCTTCTGTAAATGCTTCATGCTGAGTTGGGTGTCCTCATACCCGGGGGGAGGGGCAGGACTTCTCCCCAGCAGCCTCCAGGTGAGGTTGATTGTCCGCAGGCCTCCTCCCTCACTGCTCGTCTGCCTGGGCACCAGCATTGGAAGTTTTATAGATTCTAATGACCTTTAAGGGTCCAGGAAAGAGATGTGCAGAGACGCTGGGGGGGTGGGCGGTTTTACCCTGCTCCACATTGGTTCGGCCCCCTTAGGCTGACGGTTTCTGCCAGCCTAGATGCTCTGACCAGTAGTCTGTGCTTTCTTCAGTTAGGCCACTGAATTAACGTACAAACAGCACCAGGTGTCAGAGCCCTGCTTGCTCAACTCCCAGACAGTCCAGGGCCGGTGGTGATCCAGGACCATGACGGCCACTCAGTCAACGGCCTTTTGAAGTAGCCAGGAGTACAGCCGGTCTCATTGGCCGCCATCACTGCAGTGTCTGCAGGCTTTTCTATGGTGGCAGCGTTATTTATGGTTCCCCTGCCAAGTTTATTAGCTCCGCTCTGGGTGCAGTAAGTCCTGTAAGCAATAGTCTGCTCTTTTGGGGCACACTCTTGTTGTTTTCTGAGAGAAGCTCCAGGTCAAGTGATGGTCACACGAGTCGTCATGGGGGCCCATTGCCCCAGGTTGTCTCTCTGGAGGTTGGTGTTGGAGGGCCTCCTCACTTGAGGTCTTTGTGCCCACGGAGCAATCCCTGCAACTTCAGGGCATGGTGGGTGGTTAGGATCACCAAGTGGCGTCCTTTTCCCTTAGGAGGGAGCTGGCCTTGCGGGCTGCTGATTTCCAGGTTTTTAGATACCCCCAGTATCCTGGTCGGATGGGGTGGCTGGCCAATGCCTGGAGGGCATTCTTGCATTGTTCCATTTCAAGTGGTCCCAGTTTTTGCACTAATACTCCAAGGGCGATTCGCCTTGGACCAGGAATGTAAAGGTCAAAGGGTTTAGCTAACTTAGGGAGGTCCAGGGCCAGGGTCTGAATTGACTGCTCTTTCCATTCTTGAAAGGCCGCTTCTGGATTCTATTCAAAAGGATCATCATCTTTTCCTTTCAGTGATTCATATAGAGGCCCAGCTATTAGACTGTAGTTAGGGATCCAGATGCAGCAAACCCCGGTCTCCCCAGGAACCCCTAAGCTGTCTTCTAGTTTCAGGAAAGGTGAGGCTGCAAATGGCTTCTTCCCTTTCCTGGGGTGGGCTTCTCCGACCTTCTGTGCGAATGAAGCCCAGGAAGGCCACCTTAGTTTGTGATATTTGAGCCTTTTCCTTGGACACCTTCTATCTTTTATTGGCTAGGTAGTTCAGAGGCCTCCTTAGTCGGGCTGGTGATCAGAATGTCATCTGCATATTGAAGGAGGGTTCCCTTCTCCAGAGGTAGACCTTTTAGGTCTTTAGCTAACGTTTCCCCAAAGATGGTGTGGGAATTTTTGAACCCCTGGGGCAGGACGGCCCAGCAGTATTGTTTTTGTTGTAGGTTGAGTCCTGCCACTCACAGCCAAAATTTCTTGTGACTCTGGGACTAATGGAATACAGAAGAAGGCATCATTGAAGTCTAATACAGAATGCCATGTCCTGGTGGATGGTAGAATGACCAGCAGGGTGTAGGAATTAGGAACTACTAGATGTATATCCTCTGTGGCTTCACTGACTGTCCTGGCGTCCTCTACCAGGTCCCCAGCAGCCCACGGGGCTCTTGTGGTCAGGCCCCTCCCAGGATATGGAGCTCACCTGGGCAGGTACCCAGCGGCCCACGGGGCTCTGGTGGTTAGGCCGCTCCCAGGATATTGAGCTCACCTGGGCAGGTACCCAGCAGCCCATGGGGCCCTCATGGTCAGGCCCCTCCCAGGATATGGAGCTCACCTGGGCAGGTACGCAGCAGCCCACGGGGCTCTCGTGGGCAGGCCCCTCCCTGGATATGGAGCTCCCGTGGACAGGTACCCCGGCAGGGCTGGGCACACAGGAACCGTGCACATAGCCCTCATTGCAGAGCACCCCCAGCACCCCTGTCACTCAGAGCTGACACAGAGCACCTCAGAGCAGAGCTTGAACTAACAAACAGCAGCTCCAACAGGTCTGTGGCCCTAGGCTTCACTCTGTGCGGCCTCCCTCTGCCTGGTCTTCCAGGGGCTTCCACTGCAGCCGGGGTACCAGGCCTCTGTCTCCACCCACCACCCCTCCTCTCCCTGACTCCTGGGTTCCTCTCATTAGCAGAGGGTCTTCTTGAAGTTGTCTCCCACTCATGGACCAGATAAAATGATTAGAAAACGAGCCAGGGCTGCAGCCCCTTATCTATCCTGACTCTCGGGACCCTACACCTGTTCCTTGGATCTGGCCGGTGCAGCAAGGCCCATTTTCTGCAACTCTGAGCCCCTGAGGGGCGAGGATTGGCTGACCTGGGCAGCCTGACCCGGCCGGCCAGCCCTTCCCAGGTGTGCCTGGGTTGAGGTCAATATAAACACCCCTCCAGGCAGCAAAAGCCTCTGCAGCTGTGCCTGACGCCATATTCTCTGCCCCGTCAGCAGTCTCGGGGTTGGGCTGGTGGGAGGGAGTAGGGCCCACGGCTCTATGAGTGGCCCAGTGTGACTGGGGCTCTGCTGGACTTTCTGCAGGAGTTGCCGGGCTGCCACCTGCTAAAGAAGAGGATGTGTCACCCATACTTGCTGCTGGAATTTCTCCCCGGGCAGAGGTGAGGAAGGAAAAAAGCAGTGGGGGCCGGGACAGGAGGGGTACCTCAGGCAGGGAAATGGAAAGCTTCCAGACGAGCGCCCGGGGCCAGGACCATCCTGGCTGGCCTGCAGGCACCAAGTCGGCCTGCGTGCTGTCGCTGGTGTGACTCCAAGCCCCTTCCTCTAGTTTTTAAAGTCTTTGCACACATTCAGGTGTTTTACCTGGGAAGGGTGGGAAAAGTTCAGCAGCAGCTGGCCTGGGGCTCAGCTCACGTTTACTCAGAGACGCCTCCTCACGGTCCCCCAGCTTTGCAATGAGGACGCTCCTCGTGTGGGGGCTGCTGGCTGCATGGGAGATGATTCCCCACCTGTGACCAACTTCAGAATTGTTTACCCCTGGAGCAAGTGCCCTGATAGGGTTTTCCTCTGTATGACCAGTGGGTTCTGTTTTTTTTTTTTTTTTTTCTTTTTTGGTTCAAGGTAAGTTTTATTCCTCTTTTTGTATTTATGGATATAAGCATGGAAATAATTCATTCATATAAATACGTCTATGGGAAGGACAGAACTTTTTTTCTGTTTTATTTTTTTAAGTATTATTTATTTTTTAATTTTTGAATTTATTTTATTCATTTTTTTATACAGCAGGCTCTTATTGGTAACCTATTTTATACATATAAGTGTGTATATGTCAATCCCAGGCTCGCAATTCATCCCACCACCACCACCCTGCCACTTTCCCCCCTTGGTGTCCATACATTTGTTCTCTACATCTGTGTCTCTATTTCTGCCTTGCAAACCGGTTCATCTTTACCATTTTTCTAGGTTCCACATGTATGCGTTAATATACGATATTTGTTTTTCTCTTTCTGACTTACTTCACTCTGTATGACAGTCTCTAGATCTATCCACGTCTCTACAAATGACCCAATTTCATTCCTTTTTATGGCTGAGTAATATTCCATTTTATATATGTAGCACATCTTTTCTGTTCGTCTGTCTATGGGCATTTAGGTTGCTTCCATGACCTGGCTATTGTAAATAGTGCTGCAATGAATATTGTGGTGAATATGTCTTTTTGAATTATGGTTTTCTCTGGGTATATGGCCAGTAGTGGGATTGCTGGGTCATATGGTAATTCTATTTTTAGTTTTTTAAGGAACCTCCATACTGTTCTCCATCGTGACTGTATCAATTTACATTCCCACAAATAGTGTAAGAGGGTTCCCTTTTCTCCACACCCTCTCCAGCATTTGTTGCTTGTAGATTTTCTGATGATGCCCATTCTAACTCGTGTGAGGCGATACCTCATTGTAGTTTTGGTTTATATTTCTCTAATAATTAGTGATGTTGAGCAGCTTTTCATGTGCTTCTTGGTCATCTGTATGTCTTCTTGGGACAAATGTCTATTTACGTCATCTGCCCATTTTTGGATTGGGTTGTTTGTTTTTTTACTGTTGAGCTGCATGAGCTGTTTATATACATTGGAGATTAATCCTTTGTCCATTGATTCGTTTGCAAATATTTTCTCCCATTGTGAGGGTTGTCTTTTCGTCTTGTTTGTAGTTTCCTTTGCTTTGCAAAAGCTTTTAGGTTTCATTTGCTCCCATATGTTTATTTTTTTTATTCCATTACTCTAGGAGGTGGATTAAAAAAGATCTTGCTGTGATTTATGTCAAAGAGTATTCTTCCTATGTTTTCCTCTAAGAGTTTTATAGTGTCCGGTCTTACATTTCGGTCTCTAATCCATTTTGAGTTTATTTTTTGTGTATGGTGTTAGGGAGTGTTCTAATTTCATTCTTTTACATGTAGCTGTCCATTTTCCCCAGCACCACTTATTGAAGAGACTGTCTTTTCTCCTTTGTATACCCTTGCCTCCTTTGTCATAGATTAGTGGGCCATAGGTGTGTAGGTTTATCTCTGGGCTTTTTTTTTTCTTTTACATCTTTATTGGAGTATAATTGCTTTACACTTGTGTGTTAGTTTCTGCTGTATAAAAAAGTGAATCAGCTGTGCGTATACATATAACACCATATCCCCTCCCTCTTGCACCTCCCTCTCACTCCCTTATCCCACCCTTTTAGGTGGTCACAAAGCACAGAGCTGATCTCCCTGTGCTATGTGGCTGCTTCCCAGTAGCTATCAATTTTACATTTGGTAGTGTATATATGTCCATACCACTCTCTCACTTTGTCCCAGCTTACCCTTCCCTCTCCCCATGTCCTCAAGTCCTTTCTCTACGTCTGTGTCCTTAATCCTTTCCTGCCCCTAGGTTCTTCATAAACTTTTTTTTTAAGATTCCATATATATGTGTTAGCATACAGTATTTGTTTTTCTCTTTCTGACTTACTTCACTCTGTAGGACAGACTCTAGATCCATCCACCTCACTAAAAGTAACTCAATTTCGTTTCTTTTTATGGCTGAATAATGTTCCATTGTATATATGTGCCACATCTTCTTTATCCATTTATCTGTTGATGGACACTTAGGTTGCTTCCATGTCCTGGCTATTGTAAATAGAGCTACAGTGAACGTTGTGGTACATGACTCTTTTTGAATTATGGTTTTCTCAGGGTAAATGTCCAGGAGTGGGTTTGCTGGGTTGTATGGTAGTTCTATTTTTAGTTTTTAAGGAACCCCCATACCGTTCTCCCTAGTGGCTATATCAATTTACATTCCCACCAACAGTGCAAGAGGGTTCCCTTTGCTCCAATAAATGCCTCTCCAGCATTTATTGTTGGTAGATTTTTTGATGATGGCCATTCTGACTGGTGTGAGGTGATACCTCACTGTAGTTTTGATTTGCATTTCTCTAATGATTAGTGATGTTCAGCATCCTTTCATGTGTTTGTTGGCAACCTGTATATCTTCTTTGGAGAAATGTCTATTTAGGTCTTCTGCCCATTTTTGGATTGGGTTGTTTGGTTTTGTGATATTGAGCTACATGAGCTGCTTTTTGGAGATTAATCCTTTGCCATTTGCTTCATTTGAAAATATTTTCTCCCATTCTGATGGTTGTCTTTTCATCTTGCTTATGTTTTCCTTTGCTGTGCAAAAGAATTTATGTTTCATTCGGTCCCATTTTTTTATTTTTGTTTTTATTTCCATTTCTCTAGGAGGTGGGTCAAAAAGGATCTTGCTGTGATTTATGTCATAGACTGTTCTGCTTATGTTTTCCTCTAAGAGTTTTATAGTGGCTGGTCTTATATTTAGGTCTCTAATCCATTTTGAGTTTATTTTTGTGTATGGTGTTAGGGAGTGTACTAATTTCATTCTTTTACATGTAACTGTCCAGTTTTCCCAGCACCACTTGCTGAAGACACTGTCTTTTCTCCATTGTATACCCTTGCCTCCTTTGTCATAGATTAGTGAACCATAGGTACGTGGGTTTATCTCTGTGCTTTCTATCCTGTTCTATTGACCTATATTTCTGTTCTTGTGTCAGTACCATATTATCTTGATTACTGTAGCTTTGCAATATAGTCTGAAGTCTGGAAGTCTGATTCCTCCAGCTCTTTTTTTTCCCCCTCAAGACTGCTTTGGCTATCCAGGGTCTTTTGTGTCTCCCTACAAATTTTAAGATTTTTTTTTCTTGTTCTGCAGAAAATGCCAAAGGTATTTTGATCGGGATTGCATTGAATCTGTAGATTGCTTTGGGTAGTATAGTCATTTTCACAATATTGATTCTTCTAATCCGAGAACATGGTATATGTCTCCATCTGTTTATATCATCTTTGATTTCTTTCATCAGTGTCTTATAGTTTTCTGAGTACAGGTCTTTTACTTCCTTAGGTAGGTTTATTCCTAGGTATTTTATTCTTTTTGTTGCAGTGGTAATGGGATTGTTTCCTTAATTTCTCTTTCTGATCTTTCATTGTTAGTGTATAGGAATGCAAGCAATTTCTGTGCATTAATTTTGTATCCTGCAACTTTACCAAATTCATTGATTAGCTCCAGTGGTTTTCTGGTGGCATCTTTAGGATTCTCTATCTATGATATCATGTCATCTGCGAACAGTGACAATTTTACTTCTTCTTTTCCTTTTTGTATTCCTTTTATTTCTTTTTCTTCTCTGATTGCCATGGCTAGGACTTCCAAAACTATGTTGAATAGCAGTGGTGAGAGTGGACATCCTCGTCTTGTTCCTGATCTTAGAGGAAACGCTTTCAGTTTTTCACCATTGAGAATGCTGTTTGCTGTGGGTTTGTCATATATGGCCTTTATTATGTTGAGGTAGTTTCCCTCTAGGCCCACACTCTGCAGAGTTTTTATCGTAAATGAGTGTTGAATTTTCTCAAAATCTTTTCCTTCATCTATTGAGATGATCATATGGTTTTATTCTACAATTTGTTAATATGGTGTATCACATTGATTTGTGTATATTGAAGAATCCTTGCATCCCTGGGATAAACCCCACTTGATCATGGTGTATGATCCTTTTCATGTGTTGTTCGATTCTGTTTGCTAGTATTTTGTTGAGGATTTTTACATCTATATTCATCAGTGATATTGGTCTATAATTTTCTTTCCTTGTAGTATCTCTGTCTGATTTTGGTATCAGGGTGATGGTGGTCTCATAGAATGAGTTTGGGAGTGTTCCTTCCCCTGCAATTGTTTTGAAGAATTTGAGAAGGTTGGGTGTTAGCTCTTCTCTAAATGTTTGATAGAATTCACCTGTGATGCCATCTGGTTCTGGACTTTTGTTTGTTGGAAGATTTTTAATCACAGTTTCAATTTCATTGCTTGTGATAGGTTTGTTCATATTTTCTATTTCTTCCTGGTTCAGTCTTAGAAGGTTATCCCTTTCTAAGAATTTGTCCATTTCTTCCAGATTGTCCATTTTATTGGCCTAGAGTTGCTTGTAGTAGTCTCTTAGGATGCTTTGTATTCCTGTGGTGTCTGTTGTAACTTCTGCTTTTTCACTTCTAATTTTGTTGATTTGCGTCCTCTCCCTCTTTTTCTGGAGTCTGGCTAAAGGTTGATCATTTTTGCTTATCTTCTCAAAGAACCAGCTTTTAGTTTTATTGATCTTTGCTTTCGTTTTCTTTGTTTCTATTTCATTTATTTCTGCTCTGATCTTTATGATTTCTTTCCTTCTACTAACTTTGGGTTTTGTTCTTCTTTCTCTAGTTCCTCTAGGTGTAAGGTTAGATTGTTTATTTGAGATTTTTCTTGTTTCTTGAGGTAGGCTTGTATTGCTATAAACTTCCCTCTTAGAACTCCTTTTGCTGCATCCCATAGGTTTTGGATCATCGTGTTTTTGTTGTCATTTGTCTCTAGGTAGTTTTTGATTTCCTCTTTGATTTCTTCAGTGATCTCTTGGTTATTTAGTAACGTATTGTTTAGCCTCCATGTGTGTGTGTTTTTTACGGTTTTTTCCGTGTAATTGATTTCTAATCTCATAGCATTGTGGTCGGAACAGCTGCTTGATATGATTTCAGTTTTCTTAAATTTACTGAGGCTTTATCTGTGACCCAAGATGTGATCTATCCTGGAGAATGTTCCGTGTGCAGTTGAGAAGAACGTGTAATCTGCTGTTTTTGGATGGAATGTCCTATAAATATCAACTAACTCTATCTGGTCTATTGTGTCATTTAAAGCTTGTGTTTCCTTATTAATTTTCTGTCTGGCTGATCTCCACTGGTTTAAGTGAGCTGTTAAAGTCCCCCGCTATTATTGTGTTACTGTCGATTTCCTCTTTTATAGCTGTTAGCAGTTGCCTTATACATTGAGCTGCTCCTATTTTGGGTACATATATATTTATAATTGTTATATCTTCTTCTTGGATTGGTCCCCTGACCATTATGTAGTGTCTTTCCTTGTCTCTTGTAACATTCTTTATTTTAAAGTCTATTTTATCTGATATGAGTATTGCTACTCCAGCTTTCTTTTGATTTTCATTTGCATAGAATATATTTTTCCATCGCCTCACTTTGAGTCTGTATGTGTCCCTAGGTCTGAAATGGATCTCTTGTAGACAGCATATATATGGGTCTTGTTTTTGTATCCATTCAGCGAGCCTGTGTCTTTTGGTTGGAACATGTAGTGCATTCACGTTTAAGGTAATTATCGATATGTATGTTCCTACTACTATTTTCTTAATTGTTATGGGTTTGTCTTGGTGGGTCCTTTTCTTCTCTTGTGTTTCCCACTTAGAGAAGTTCCTTTAGCATTTGGTGTAGAGCTGGTTTCATGGTGCTGAATTCTCTTAGTTTTTGCTTGTCTGTAAGGCTTTTGATTTCTCCATCAAATCTGAATGAGCTCTTTGCAGGGTGGAGTACTCTTGGTTGTAGGTTCTTCCCTTTCATCACTTTAAATTTATCATGCCACTTCCTTCTGGCTTGTAGATTTTCTGCTGAGAAATCAGTTGTTATCCTTATGGGAGTTCCCTTGTATGTTATTTGTCATTTTTCCCTTGCTGCTTTCAATCATTTTTCTTTGTCGTTAATTTTTGTCAATTTGATTGCTATGTGTCTTGTCATTTTTCTCCTTTGGTTTATCCTGCCTGGGACACTCTGTGCTTCTGGACTTGGGTGGCTATTTCTTTTCCCATGCTAGGGAAGTTTTTGACCATAATCTCTTCAAATATATTCTCGGGTCCTTTCTCTCTCTCTTCTCCTTCTGGGACCCCTATAATGCGAATGTTGTTGCGTTTAATGTTGTCCCAGAGGACTCTTGGGGTGTCTTCGTTTATTTTCATTCTTTTTCTTTATTCTGTTCCATGGCAGTGATTTCCACCTTTCTGTCTTCCAGGTCACTTATCCGTTCTTCTGCCACAGTTATTCTGCTACTGATTCCTTCTAGTGTATTTTTCATTTCAGTTATTCCATTGTTCACCTCTGTTTGTTTGTTCTTTAATTCTTCTAGGTGTTTGTTCCTTAATTCTTCTAGGTCTTTGTTAAACATTTCTTGCATCTTCTCGATCTTTGCCTCCTTTCTTTTTCCAAGGTCTTGGCTCAACTTCACTATCATTATTCTGAATTTTTTTTCTGGAAGGTTCCCTATCTCCACCTCATTTCGTTTTTTTTCTGGGGTTTTATCTTGTTCCTTGATCTGGTATAAAGTCCTCTGCCTTTTCATTTTGTCTATCTTTCTGTGAATGTGGTTTTCCTTCCACAGGCTGCAGAATTGTAGTTCTTCTTGCTTCTGCTGTCTGCTCTCCGGTGGATGAGTCTATCTTAGAGGCTTGTGCAAGCTTCCTGATGGGAGGGACTGGTGGTGGGTAGAGCTGGGTGTTGCTTTGGTGGGCAGAGCTTTAATCCGCTTGTCTATGGATTAAATAAAACTTTAATAAAAAGTTTAATCCGCTTGTCTGCTGATGCATGGGGCTGGGTTCCCTCCCTGTTGGTTGTTTGGCCTGAGGCGACCCAGCCCTGGAGCCTACCTTGCTCTTGGTGGGGCTAATGGCGGACTCTGGGAGGGCTCACACCAAGGAGTATTTCCCAGAACTTCTGCTGCCAGTGTCGTTGTCCTCACGGTGAGCCACAGCCACAGCCACCACCTGCCTCTGCAGGAGACCTTCTAAAAGTAGCAGGTAGTTCTGGTCATTCTCCTACAGGGTCACTGCTCCTTCCCCTGGGTCCTGATGTGCACACTACTTTGTGTGTGCCCTCCAAGAGTGGAGTATCTGAGTGGAGTTGAGACTCTGAGACTCTGTGTGGAGTTGCACAGACTCTGGGTCCTGTGAAGCTTCGATGTTTTGTGATTCTAGAAATCCTATAGGAGACGGTCCACAGCAGGTGACGCTAATGTTGTCAGTAGAGGTGTTGAAGCCAAAGATCTGCAGTTCCAACTAGAGGTGCCGATGTACATACAGGACAAAATCATCTCGTGTGAATGTAGTTCAGGCATGTTTAAGATGAATGCAGTCATGTTAATGTCTACCATATTCTATCTTGAGCCTCTCCTCAGGGACCCCCTCCTCAGTTCCTGAGGCTCCTGTAAGTCATGTACAGGGGACTGGAGAGTGGGCTCTGTCCAGTCTGAGCCCTGAGTTACCCTGTGTGTATCTTAGGATACTTTGTATTTCTGTGGTGTCTGTTGTAACATCATCTCTTTCATTTCAGATTTATTTGGGCCCTCTCTTTTTAAAAAAACATACTACTGTTGTCTTTTATTCTCTACAGAAGCTTAATAAGTGTTTGATCTACTATCCTTACCCTATGTATACTTTTTGCAGTGAGATTTTTACTTTTCTTTGTTTCCTTGTTACTATCAATAATTAGTGAGACTTCTTTTAAGCTACCTTCAACATTGCTTATAAAGCTGCTTTATTAGTGATGACAGAGCCTTAATGGAAGTCATGTTCTGGTTGTAAATTAGAATGCAATGTGCCAGCAAATAGCCCCTTAAGTTTATGTCTCATTACTTCTTGTTCTTTTTTTAATTTAATTTTTATTTTTTGTCAGAGCAAATTTAATTAAAATGTTTTGTTTCTTCTAGGTGTGAAAGATGTGGTTCTTTTAAACATATACATATATCTATTCTTCTTTGGATCATTTTCCCATGTAGGTTATGACACGATGTTGAGTAGTCTTGTCTTGGTATTACGTAGGTCTTTGGTGATTACATATTTCACATGTGTTTCTATATCTATCTTAACCCCAATATCCTAATGTATCCAATCCTCACACCTTTCCATTTGGTGAACCATAAATTTGTTTAATGAATCTGTGATTGCATTTCTCTGTGGAAATATCTTCATTGGTATCAATGTTTAGCTAAGACCTATAAGTGATATTATAGGATATGTGTCTTTTGCTTTCTGACTTAGTACAATTTGCCTGATTACCTCAAGAATCATACATGGTGCTGCAAATGGCACTGTTTCATTTTTTTCCCTGGCTAATATTCCATCTGTACGTGTACCAGTTCTTCTTTGGCCACGCACCTCTTGATGGACTTTCTGGTTGCCTCCATGTCTTGGCTATTGTAATACTGCTGCAATGCACATTTGCTTGCCTGTGTCTTTCCAGTTATGTCTTCTTATGTTATAGGCCAAGGAGTGGGCTTGCTGTATCATATGGTAGCTCAGTGTGTATGTTTTAAAGGCACCACCATTCAGTTCTCATTAGTGGCTCTTTCCAGGTTACGTCCCACTTAAAATTGAGGGTATGCATTTCTCCAAAACACCTTCAATATTTATTGTTTGTAGTTTTCTTGCTGATGGTTATTCTAACAGGTGCGAGCTGATACCTATCTGTGATTGAATTTGCATGTGTCCCATAATCTGTTAAAACTGAGCTTTAAAGCATGCCCTTTTTATTTATCAAACTGTGATTACAGCTTAGTTCTTCAAAGTGTTTTCTTAAAGCAAGTGTCACATTTTGAAAATTTTTGGCCATTACCTCCCTCAAGACATTTTGAGGGCACGTTTCATTTATGGCCCTGAAGTACTTGTTCATATGAAGTGACCATTAGCACAGGTTTTAAAGCTGCTTTTGCAGGTAACGGCCAGAGGGTGGCAGTCTTTCTACGTTCCCAATCTGGTAAATAGGGAAAGAGACCTTCAGCCCAAGAGTGTCCAGCTTTATTTCTCATCCAGCTGTGGGTCTAGATATGGTCACACCAGGTTGCATCACAGCCCCGGAACGAATTATATAAAAATTTCTCCCTCTATCACTGTCTTTGTTTTTTGGGATTTTAAATTAATTTATTTTTATAATGGGGTTTACCTGATTTTCACTGCAGTGTTTATGCCCCTTTACACCCACTTGATTCACTTACAGAGAGACATCAATACATAGGTTTTAAGATTATTACTAGTCAGATATATACTTGTTCGTTGAATAGGGGATGTTGCATCCACTTCACTGAGCAAGGAATAGGTCTTGTCTATTACATATTGGGTTTATGGATCGGTATTTGAGCTAATATGAAACCCTTGATTTATGCATCACCCAACCTCACCTTTCCCGTTAAGCAGCCATAGTGTGTTTTCTAAATGTGTGACTCCGTTCTGTTTTGTAATTCAGTTCAAGTGTAACGGTTTTTACATTCCCTCTATAAGTGATACGTTATGAGAAGTGTCCTTTTCTCTGTGACTTATTTCACGTAGAATCGTCGTACCTAAATCCACTCATCATGCTGCTACTAGCCTTATGACATTGATTTCATGGCTGAGTGATATTCCATTGTACATAAGGACCACAACTTCTTTATCCATTTTTCTCTTTCCTGGGATATTGAAGGTGGAATGAAGTGGAGGTCCTTGTCAACAGAGCAGCCCTAAACTTTGGGGTGCTTGTGTCTTGCTGATTTTTCATTTTCCCAATTTATACCCCCATGAGTGGAAGTGCCCTATGCTCTCTAAGCTGTGTTTTTTAGATGTTTCAGGACACACCGTACACTTCTCCAGAGTGGTTGTTGGCAATTTACATCCGGCCCATCAGTGTAGCAAGGCTCCCATTTCTCCATGGCCTGTCCTGCATTTCTGGTTTTGACACGTTTTTCAGCATGGCCCTTTTGACCGATGGGAAGCGAGACTTCTTTGTAGCGCTGATTTGCTTTTCCAGGTTGCTTGGTTGGCCAAAAAGGGCGTATGCGTTTTTTTCTGAATATATTCAGGAAAAAACGCATACGCCCTTTTTGGCCAAGGGCATCATTGTCAACGTTTTGCCGCTTTTCATGTGCTTTAAAGGCGATTCGAATCTACCTCCTGAAATCTGTTTCCTGCAATTCTGCCTTGATTTCAAATCCTCTTCTTTGCCTTCCCTCAATATATTTGTGGACGAGAGTTATCATTTATAACTCTGCAGGTTTGTGAATTGCAGTGCCCTGAAGCTCCATTTTACAACTCGCTTTTTTGGGAGCTGGCCGCAAAAGCGCAGGATGGTTTCACGCCCTGTTCTGGTTCCGGGGGGCAGGCTGAGCCTGTGGTTAATTCCTCTTCCTCATGGGAAAATAGAGTGACCTGTGCCTGTGTCCACACCAAGAGCTAGTCTCTCATTGGTTCCCCGTCTTCCCGTTCATCCTCAGGACAAATTGCAACCTGTACGGAACAGGAGGTTAAAGGTGCTGATGCTCCAACTAGGGAGATTGCTAGTAAGGCGGCTGGAATGGCGAACCCGGGCACAAGGAGATGAGAAATGAGGTGCGTTTTAGAAACCTTTCCCAATCACACGGTGTACCATCTTCTGGGTTACTCATGAATGTTTTCGATGTAGGAAGATGCCCTTGAACCTGGAGATTTGGGACCCATGCGATGGGTACCACGCAGTATTACTTTAAAGGGTCTGCGTTTGCTCACCCAACCTCACCAAACCTCTCAGCCCCAAGAGTGTCCACCCTTATGTCTCATCCAGCTGTGGGTCTAGATATGGTCAATCCAGGTTGCATCACAGCCCCTGATCGCATTGTGTAAGAATTTCGCTCTCTTTCACTGTCTTTGTTTCATGGGTTTTTCAAAGTAATTTATTTTTATAATGGGGTTTAGCTGCTTTTCACTGCTGTGTTTATGCCGCTTTACACCCACTTGACACACTAACAGAGAGATATCAATACATAGGTTTTACGATTATTATTAGTCAGATATATTCTTGTGCGGTGAATAGGGCGTGTTGAGTCCAGTTCTCTGAGCAAGGAGTAGGTCTTGTCTATTACATATTGGGTTTATGGAATGGTGTCTGAGCTAATTTGAAACCCTTGTTTTATGTAACACCCCACCTCACCTTTCCCGTTAAGCAGCCATAGTTTGTTTTCTGCATGTGTGCCTCTCTTCTGTTTTGTAATTCAGTTCAAGTGTAACGGTTTTTACATTCCCTCTATCAGTGATACCTTATGAGAAGTGTCCTTTTCTGTGTGACTTATTTCACTTAGAATCGTCGTACCTAAATCCACTCATCATGCTACTACTAGCCTTATGACATTGATTTCATGGCTGAGTGATATTCCATTGTACATAAGGACCACAACTTCTTTATTCATTTTTCTCTTTCCTGGGATATTTAGGGTGGAATGAAGTGGAAGTCCTTGTCACCAGAGCAGCCCTAAAGTTTGGGGTGCTTGTGTCTTGCTGATTTTTCATTTTCCCAATTTATACCCCCATGAGTGGAAGTGCCCTATGCTCTCTAAGCTGTGTTTTTTAGATGTTTCAGGACTCACCGTACACTTCTCCAGAGTGTCTGTTGGCAATTTAAATCCCGCCCATCAGAGTAGCAAGGCTCCCATTTCTCCATGGCCTGTCCTGCATTTCTGGTTTTGAAACGTTTTTCAGCATGGCCCTTTTGACCGATGGGTAGCGAGTCTTCTTTGTAGCCCTGATTTGCCTTTCCAGGTTGCTTGGTTGGCCAAAAAGGGCGTATGCGTTTTTTCCTGAATATATTCAGGAAAAAACGCATACGCCCTTTTTGGCCAAGGGCATCATTGTCAACGTTTTGCCGCTTTTCATGTGCTTTAAAGGCGATTCGAATCTACCTCCTGAAATCTGTTTCCTGCAATTCTGCCTTGATTTCAAATCCTCTTCTTTGCCTTCCCTCAATATATCTGTGGACGAGAGTTATCATTTATAACTCTGCAGGTTTTTGAGTTGCAGTGCCCTGAACCTCCATTTTACAACTCGCGTTTTTGGGAGCTGGCCGCAAAAGCGCAGGATCCCTTCAGGCCCTGTTCTGGTTCCGGGGGGTAGGCTGAGCCCCTGGTTAATTCTTCTTCCTGATGGGAAAATAGAGTGACCTGTGCCTGTCCCAACACCAAGAGCTAGTCTCTCATTGGTTCCCCATCTTCCCGTTCATCCACAGGACAAATTGCAACCTGTATGGAACAGGAGGTTAAAGGTGCTGATGCTCAAATTAGGGAGATTGCTAGTAAGGCGGCTGGAATGGCGAACCCGGGCACAAGGAGATGAGAAATGAGGTGCGTTTTAGAAACCTTTCCCCATCACATGGTGTACCATCTTCTGGGTTTCTCATGCATGTTTTCGATGTAGGAAGATGCCCTTGAACCTGGACATTTGGGACCCATGTGATGGGTACCACGCAGTATTACTTTAAAGGGTCTGCGTTTGCTCACCCAACCTCACCAAACCTCTCAGCCCCAAGAGTGTCCACCCTTATGTCTCATCCAGCTGTGGGTCTAGATATGGTCAATCCAGGTTGCATCACAGCCCCTGATCGCATTGTGTAAGAATTTCTCTCTCTTTCACTGTCTTTGTTTCATGGGTTTTTCAAAGTAATTTATTTTTATAATGGGGTTTAGCTGCTTTTCACGGCTGTGTTTATGCCGCTTTACACCCACTTGACACACTAACAGAGAGATATCAATACATAGGTTTTAAGATTATTACTAGTCAGATATATTCCTGTGCGGTGAATAGGGCGTGTTGAGTCCAGTTCTCTGAGCAAGGAGTAGGTCTTGTCTATTACATATTGGGTTTATGGAACGGTATCTGAGCTAATTTGAAACCCTTGGTTTATGTATCACCCCACCTCACCTTTCCCGTTAAGCAGCCATAGTGTGTTTTCTGCATGTGTGACTCTGTTCTGTTTTGTAATTCAGTTCAAGTGTAACGGTTTTTACATTCCCTCTATCAGTGATACCTTATGAGAAGTGTCCTTTTCTGTGTGACTTATTTCACTTAGAATCGTCGTACCTAAATCCACTCATCATGCTGCTACTAGCCTTATGACATTGATTTCATGGCTGAGTGATATTCCATTGTACATAAGGACCACAACTTCTTTATCCATTTTTCTCTTTCCTGGGATATTTAAGGTGGAATGAAGTGGACGTCCTTGTCAACAGAGCATCCCTAAATTTGGGGTGCTTGTGTCTTGCTGATTTTTAATTTTCCCAAGTTATACCCCCATGAGTGGAAGTGCCCTATGCTCTCTAAGCTGTGTTTTTTAGATGTTTCAGGACTCACCGTACACTTCTCCAGAGTGGCTGTTGGCAATTTACATCCCGCCCATCAGTGTAGCAAGGCTCCCATTTCTCCATGGCCTGTCCTGCATTTCTGGTTTTGACAAGTTGTTCAGCATGGCCCTTTTGACCGATGGGTAGCGAGTCTTCTTTGTAGCCCTGATTTGCCTTTCCAGGTTGCTTGGTTGGCCAAAAAGGGCGTATGCGTTTTTTCCTGAATATATTCAGGAAAAAACGCATACGCCCTTTTTGGCCAAGGGCATCATTGTCAACGTTTTGCCGCTTTTCATGTGCTTTAAAGGCGATTCGAATCTACCTCCTGAAATCTGTTTCCTGCAATTCTGCCTTGATTTCAAATCCTCTTCTT